>NW_009633869.1:0-8674 GCF_000690535.1 Cariama cristata
GACAGGAACCGGATTCAGGAATGCACGGATCGGGGTCGGAGGCAGGAGAGTGAGCAGGGTCCCACAGGGATGCCGGCCATGAGAGAAGAGAGCGAGACCCTCGTGATCCCTTAGCTTTATACTGAGGATGAAGTGGATGGGATGGAATACCTCGTTGGTCAGTTTTTGGTCACCTGTCCTGTCTGCACTCTGCCGCAGGTGCGACCCTTTTACAACTTTTTACTCGCTTAGCAAAGGGGGGCCAGCAGTGGCCTTGGTTCTCATGGGGATAAGTATAAACATGGGCCATTCTGCATACCAATCCTACTGATACTTCAGTAGCAACTATAAACATCGAGCATTATCAGGCCTGAAGCGCAGACAGTGTCTGAAAAACATGTAGCTGTACTTTCAGAAAGTGCAGTTACTTAGAAGGGATATGATTGAAAGAAAAACTCCTGAAAGGAGAAAATAGCCCTGTTTTAGCCAAACCAGGACAATATTTTAACTCCAAAATATCTTCAAACATGCTTTTGATTCTGGAAGAAAATCTGCTTGAACCCAACATGATTTTGTATGTAACTAAAACTTTTATTTCTGAGATACTGTTAGATTTCTTGATAAAAATGAGGTGGGCATGGTTATAAATGCTGAGCAAGCAAACTTGGTGTTCAGTGTCATGTTTTTGTTTTTAAAGTAGCCTTGATTTGAGTGGTATGCAGAACTGGACATAGATCAGCAAAGCCATTTGAATCTGTCTTAATCTTCCTGGAATGTTAAAATGTTTGCTTGATTGCTAATTGCTGTGTTTAGACTCCAGCTTGATAAGGAGCTCTGTGTAGGCAACTCATAGCTGAACTGTGCAGTTTAGAAGGAAAGGAACTGACGTACTCGATACCCATCTCACCATAGAACTAAATCTTGAATAGGTATTGAAATCTAACTACTGTCTTGTGTCTTCAGGTTAGAATTAATGCTTGCAGAAGCTTATTTTCTCCATGTCTGTTCATAAAGAGCTTTGAAGTCTATCGCTTCATGTTTATATGCTGACTCCCTGTAGATACTGAATAGATCAGTTAATTTCAGTCATTGTTCTCCAGGGCTGAATAAGTTTAAAAAAACAAACAACACCACCCTCATCTCACCCCTCCCCCAAACTGTATCTTGAAATTATTTGGATCGGGGGACCTACGTGTGTGATACATTTTGAAAATCTCCTTTCGATAATGGCATCTTTGTGACATGCGTCTTGTCAAATATATTCTTGCTTAACAAATAAAAGTTTTGTGGCTGTTTGGCTTAGCAGGCTGTAGACGATAGGTAGACTGTTTACAGACTTGGGTAAATTACAGTTTAAGGAGGAAGACAAAAAGTACTGCTTAACATCTTCAAAATATTTGGGAATTGCATTTCTGGTTCCTTCCAAGGATTTTTCTCTCATCTCAATTCTGATGGATTAATATGTGATGACAAAACTCTGACTGGGTATAAAATACGCAAAAAAAAAAAAGAAAAAAGTGATGGGTGAGGTCATAGGTGTTCAGAGTTGATCACTCATTCATACTTTCTTTGCTGGTGTTTCCTTTGAAGACCACCACTATTCAGAATTTGTCCAATATGGTTCAATTCCAAGTTCTTTCAGTGTGACCAGGAACTGGTTCTACTGCCTGATAACTTATTGTGTTCTACTCAGTGGAAGTTTTCTGGAGATGCTAGTGAAAAGCTTCTCTTCTGTTTTAGAAAATATGTAAGCTGCTGTCTGAAGACCGTTTGGGTTTTTTTTCCCCTTGCTTCCCCTTGAGTTAATCAATTCAAGACATATGTAACCTTCTTCCAGGAAGAAAACTTCACCCTTACAACCTCATCTCCCAGGAGTGAGGTGCAGTATGGAGAACTCCTTGCTAGAGTTCGGTTTATAAAACCTTTGTCTTTCCAGACTTCCTTTCTTCCTTTGTTCAGTGTCCTCTTACTGGTATTTGTCTAAAGAACTAAGGATGGTTTTGATGATGGACCTTTATGTAGTCTCATGTGACATGTTCTTATCTTCATGTAAAAAGGGACCCAGCCCCTGCCTTTATAGTATGTAAGCGTAATTTGGGTTTAAGGCTTGCCCATCTATCGAGAGTGCTGTGTTTACAAAACTGTATCTGAAGAACACTGGGTATATATGACTTGCTTCCTAATGTTTTGCCATAGAATAGGAAGCTTGTTGTTGACAGTAGCAAGTTGTTCTCTCATTTCCCGTTTTCCATGAACTTTTGATCCTGAGGTGTGGAGTTCCTTTCATTCCTATCAACAACTATGGGATTGAACACTTAAGGTACGTGCAATTGCTGAATTCCTGGTTGATTGCCTTCAAATCAATGTACCAAAGGCTTTGAGAAATGCATTGTAGATGCATAAACTGTGAAGTGTCTGTAAACTGCTGTGACTGTTTAATTCTTTAGAATGTTGTCATAATAGTCAGAACCTCTTATGAATTAATGCTGAATAAAATATTGGGATTAAAGGTCAAGCCTGATGACAGCAGCTTTTTGATTAAATATTTAAAAAATTAACACCAATGCAGTGCACTCCACCCTCTACACTCTATTTAATATGGTATCTTCCAATCATATTTAATCCACCTTTATTGACTCTGCGAAGCTACTTCATTCTTAGAATGCGAATAGAATATGAATTTAGAAATATCTAGAGTATTCAATTCATGTATATGCATACATGTACGTATAAATATTTATATTATGTGTTGTGGGTTAGCCCTCGTAGGCAGCTAAGCCCTCCATACAGCTGCTCACTCATTTCCCCCACAGTGGGATGGGAGAGAGAAACAGAAGGGTAAAAGTGAGAAAGCCCTTCACCTGAAATAAAGACAGTTTAATAGGTAAAGCAAAAGCTGTGTGCACAAGCAAAGCAAAATAAAGAATTCATGCACTACTTCCCATTGGCAGGAGGGTGTTTATTTAGTCCTTTCCAGGAAAGCAGGCCTTCGTCTCGTATAATGGTTACTTGGGAAGACAAACTGTAACTCTTTAATGTTCCCCCTTTTCCTCCTCCTTTCCCCAGCTTTTATTGCTGAGCATGACGTCATACGGCACGGGATACCCCTTTGGTCAGTTGAGGTCAGCTCTCCTAGCTATGTCCCCTTCCAACTTCTTGTGCACCCCTGACCCACTCGCGGTCAGGGCAGAGTGAGAAACAGAAAAGACCTTGAAGCTGTATAAGTGCTGCTCAGCAATAACTAAAGCACTGTTGTGTTATCGACCCTGTTTTGGTCACAAACCCAAAACGTAGCACCACGGGAGCTGCTATGAAGAAGATGAACTCCATCCCAGTCAAAACCCAGTACATGTATGTAATACATATATTTGTAACAATAACTGAAATCTCAAAAGCAGAATGTTTGCATCCTAAAATAACTGTAATTCTGAAACTCATGTTGTTGATATCCTTGTATTTAGTCTTTAACTTGCATATAATACTTTATGCTGTATTACTGTGCCATCTAGCAACTTTGTAAGAGCACAAGTAGTGAAGTTACACATTTTACATTGGTATCAGAATAATTAGTTTTTCCAATGTTAATCTGACTGTAGCGTTTCAAATACTTTCTGCATTGTTGAATAGAGAATAAGACATGGCTTTTTATTTTTTCTTAAAAGTAAATATGAGCAAACCAGGCATTAATCATAGAAATTTGACGTTCAACTTTTTGTTGTTGTTCATTTTTTTCTTTCAGTAAGTTTCCATTACTTACTGAAAATACAGTTTTAATGGAAAAGAGGTACAGGATGGAAAAATTCTGTTTTGATACTTTTTCATTGAAAATTTTGTTCATATAATTTACTTTGCTATTGGTTGATAGTCTTTATAAGAAGGAAAAAGCAGTAAGAAATGTGAAAGCCTAGAACCAACACACTATAAAATAATGTGTGACGGTGTTCTCGAAGCAGACATCCCTTTCTTGGTATGCTGCATGATTCCTCCCAGAAGAAAGACTTAGATTCCAACTCTTACTCCAAAGATTTTGTTTAATGCATACTTTATCTCACCATTGCTAATGTAGAACACAGGTTGTTTGGCATCTTGAGCACCACTTTCAAGTTAAAAAGTCATGCTCACTCATGCTTTCTTTCTTTCATCCAATGAATTGTTAATTATTTTGTGAGGAGTGGTACTGCTTCAACAGAATGGGTGGAGAATGCTGTCATCCCAGTCTGCAGCCTGGTAGATGGAGTCTTCTCCCCACAGTGGGACACCTTAGTTTGAACTCCCTCAGGCAGAGAGATAATGAAATTCGAATCTCCCCTGTCCTGTGTTAATGTTCTAACAGCTGAACTATTGTTCTGAGTCAAAACTGTGGTTGCTGGTACATTTTATGTAGAGCCTGATGTGCTATGGATTTGACTGACAGTTTAGACTTGAAAGAGGTGCTGATGTTCACCTTTTTCAAGACTGAACCCTTTCAAGAAATGTATTTGTGGGGGAAGCTTAAATATCTAGCACAAATACCTTCCAACCTTGAGAACCAATGTCATTTAAGAATTTAAATTTTCTGCTTAGGTGCCCAAATCTGACTTTACATATCTAAACTTTTTTTCTAACTCTGGGCTTAATTTCTTAACATTTTTTTAATGCATATTTTGGCTTTTTCATCATCTAGACCTTGAGCACTTTACAAGAGTTTTTGTTTGGTTTTTTTTAAGCACAGTGTTGATGTGTCTTTACACAAAACTTTTTTGTGAGGTCATGCGTGGGCAGTGCCATGGATCTACTTCTAGGTTGTACCTGAATCTTAATTGTGTCCAGACTTACCTTTAGATTTCTGTAAGTAGAATGAACTAGTTTCTCATGGTTAGTGTTAGAATGAGTTTTAGATACACTTGTGGAGGAGGAGGAATTCAGGCTGGCAGATGATTAAAATATGGGTACTCATTTATGTTAACAGTATTCATGGAGTCTGCATTCTTCTGAAGAGAATGTTCAGGGACCAATTACACTAAGACTTTCTGCTTTATCGCATATATTGAGTACTGACATGAAAGAAACACAGTTTAGGAGAAATCCGTGTATGTAACCATCTTACAATTCTCCAGTTGCTGGACTACAGTGGAGTCTGCATTGACTGTGTGAACTTGAGCAGTAAATCGTTGTAAACCTGCCTGTCAGTAGACTACTGCAGCTCAGTGTTGTTTCACTGACTGCCTTTCTAGCCTCTTGTTCTTTTCACAGGTCAGTTCTGGAGACATTAAAGAAGTATTTCTGTGGGCTAGGCTTGGTGACTGGGCTGTGTAATAGGGGTAAATTGAAAAGATAATAACAATTGGCTGAACAGCCCAGATTTCTGAGGCTACTAAATGTGATTGACGTTCAGGATTATTACAAGGATATATGAGGAAATTTGGATGTATATTCTGGTGTTGGCAGTGTGCACTTTTCCTATGTTTTGCCATCAGTCAGCATAAAATGATGCTAGAACATGGTAGCTAAGATGTCAGAGCAAACAGCTGCGAGATAGAACCATCAGTTATCTATTAAAAGAAAAATGTCACATTCTGCAGACCAGAAAATCGGAAAGGATTGCTATGAGAAGTATCTTAAAAATATATCCCACAGCATTAGTTTCTGGAAATATTTCTATTCAGTGACACTCTACATAGAAAAGTCAAAGCAGAAAGCAGCTCTGCACTTTACCCTTTCCAGCCTCTCATTTAATCACTGATATGAAAATACAGAAATACATATTTTATTAATTTTCTTCCAGTTGGATATAGTGTCTCTGTTTCGATGGCAATTGGGCTTTTTTCTGCCTGGAAATTTATTTAATATTTCTACCTTCTGTCAGGAAGAAAGTGGGATGCTTCTTCAAATTCTAAATTCCTTTGACAATTCTCCACATACACGTACATAGGTCTGATTTTTCTTGAAAGGTTAATAGTTCTGCTGAGGAGACTTGGTTTGGTAGTGACTCAGTGAGACACATGCTGCCTACTGAGTCACCATCACTGCTTTGTGGGACAGCAGCTGGATTTGTTTTGGGTGGGGGATTTCCAAGGACTGACCTAGCCCAAGCTTCATGAGGTTCTGAGGCTTGATAGGATCACAGCCCAGAGCGCTGAACCCGCAGGGCAGATTTGTATCCTTTCTCCTTAATAATGTGCTCGGGTGGGGTGACGGGAGAACAAGCCGTTCTTGCAATGAGTAATTGGATGTTTTACAATCAATACCTTAATTTATGTAATACCTGTAATCATATTTTGAAGTGTATATACATTTACTAGTGGTTTAGGGAATAGATCATGCCTGTTCTGAACACAAGATCAAAGAGAATTTTTAAAACTCCATCTGACAACACCAAACATAAACAAATTATGTAATTTCCCTTCCCCCATATCTATGTGGAAGGAGAGCGAAAGGAGGATTGAAGAACATGTGCATTAATATGCATATTCCTAGCATTTTTGATAGGCTTCTATAAGGGAAAGTAATGAGGATGAGGGGAAGCTGGGAAGGCCAGGGTGACAGGAGCTTGACATGAAACAGGTTATTAAAGCAGCTGGGAATGTGGTGTACACTAACTTTATGAACGAAAAGCTGTTCTGTGCGTGAGAGAGAGAGGAAGCGTTTCTGATTTGTCTACAGAATAATTTCTAGGCAGCTGCAAAGTCTGCAATTCTGCAGGAAGTCTCGCCGTCTTAAGGATGTCTCACTGGACGTAAAACTTAGCAATAGTTGTGGCTTTCATGGTAGTGTGCATGACGTATTGTTTACATAGGATCTAATTTAACTTTGTGTCAGCCTAGATAGTAGCTAAAGTCATCTGAAATACTGTGATTGAAGAAACATAATTTAAGAAACTTCCCTGCCTTTTAATTACAGTCTTTTGAAAGGTTTTTAGTCTATTTTCTGCTTATAATTGTTGTCCATTATTGAACAATTCCCCTAGGTATGGAAGGGGCACATTTTTTTCTGTTTTCTTCTGTATTTATTTTCATGCTTTTTGTATGATAAGAACCTAAGCTAAAGGCTGTAACTTTGAAAGATCCTTAGTTTTGTAACATGCTTTCATGTGCAATACAGATAAGCCAGCAAACAACGAAAGATTGGAAATCTTTGTAAGCCTTCTTCGCCAATGGTTTTAACTAACTGTTTTAGCATATATCTCTCATCTACGTTAATGCTTTTTATATGTCCCAGACTACCATTGTCTTGAAACAGGAGTTGTTGAGAGATGCATGTGGGGAATATTTGGTAATGAAGGGACAGAGGAACAGCTCTGAATAAAAGAGATTAAGATGAATTTTAGACGAAGAAGGAGGAAAAGCGTAGACAATTGGTTATTTGTTTTTCAGGCAGGTGATACTTAGGATCTGCATAATTTGCCAAAAATAGATTATTTTTCCTTTTTAATGTATTTAAGTATGGAAGGATTTGTTTCATGTTAAGGAAGGTCTTGTTTCCATTCTTCACGAGTACAAAAACATTTCAGAATCTCAACTTCTTTTTTTTCAAGAATGAAATTCTTTTTTTTCATTGGTCTTAGTTGTAAACAATAATTTTATCACATGTACAGGCCTTAAAAACAGTGTTGTGAAATCGTATTAGTAAGACTTCTATTATTTTGTAGTTCTATGGAGTTTTACATTCCAGAATAGGCATTGAAATTGGAGTGTATTCATATCTGACCATTTTCCCTAGACTGCAGAACAGATTCAGCTGATGTTCACTAGAATATATTAGAAATTAAATGGAAAAAACCAACCAACCAACAAAAACCAAACCCAAAAACACAAGGAGAAAATATAGTTAATAGCTAATTGTTTTGTGAAATTGTGTGCAGTCTATACACAAATAACTCTTTGTTGTCAGATAAGAGTATTTGACAAGAGTATACCAAAACAGTGGTACTGAAAGTATCATCATGGTTTAGGTGAAGAAACATCCACCTTGGAGATTATGGTAAATACAGTTAATAAGGCATAGCTTGTAAAAGCGGGGAAAAAAACCCATAGTTAATACATAATTTAGCTACCTATGTTAAAATTGTAGTAATGCTTCTAGTGTTGGCAAACACAGAATGGGGCACACTAGCTCAAGCAGTTCTGTAGACTGGCTTCTTCTGATAAGAAGTCTGCGGTTTAGCATTATGACATGCTCAGAAAAAATGAATAGCAAGAGTAAGCTAAGATTATGCTTAAACTGATTTCTTTATCAAGACAATTTCATGTAGCGTGGATAAGGATTCAAATATGAAAATGTTTATTATCCAATATTGCATCTTAGAAAAAATTGGCAAGTGTTTTAACTTGAAAGCAGTGCACTTTTGCTTTATTGACCCGTTTTTTGCACCTTGTCATCTCAGCCAATAAACGGTAGAAATTAGTTACTGTTTTGCAGGGCAATAAAGGCTAAAGTTTTTATTCTGTATGGTGCTACTTTGTTGGATTACTGGTAAATTTTGGTATGGAGGACAAGGATTGAACCAACAGATGTCCAGTTTAGACCAGACTGAGAGAATGGTGCTGGTCCCCAGCTCCAGTATTGTGGCTTCTGATTCCTTATGCATTATTAGATTTTCCAGAAGTGCAATAAATCTGGAAAAAAGGCAGGGGAGAGGCCCGTGAGGGGAGCAGGGCAGAGCGCTAACTTCCTGCCTTTTTGTGCTTGTAAGAGTTAAAATGGGAAGGGAAATATA
>NW_009633869.1:8684-81909 GCF_000690535.1 Cariama cristata
CCTGCTGCTCTTTTAAATGTCTTTTTCCTCTTTTCCATTTATTTATTATACTTTGCAGTTGTAGTTCTAGGTATTTGACATCCATACTGCCAACTATAATAATTCTGAGTCAGCCTAAGTTCCTGCTAAAACTCCTTTGTTCAAAAGAAGTATGCAGGAGAGCATAGAAGAAAAAGATTTCTTAAAACAAAACCAACATTTTTATTCAACAGTTCTTTTCTATAATGTGGAAACTGTTTGATCTCAAGTCTTCTGCCTGTCCTCCAAGTCGTGTGCACAGCTTGTCTGGTAAAGATTTTTGCCTCTACATATATATGCAGGTTCTTCAGAGCTAAGCAAGCTAAGCAGAAGTAGTACTGAATCAGAATCCCAGACATTTCATAAAGGTTACAGGGAAGGGAAGTGAGAGCTATTGTAAGTCTTCAAATGAAAATACCTCCCTCTCCAGATCAAGAAAAGGCCATCAATATGTGCTTGTTCGCTTAGAGAATGGTCCACAAAACATTATTGTGTACCATTAGATGCACACACACTGAAAAGATGTAGAAGTCAATGAAACCTCTGTGTATTGTATCTTCCAAATTATGCAGGTAGCAATTTCACTCCACACTCAATTACCACTTTTTGCCTATCCTACAATGTATTTTCTCATTTTCCCTTTCATCGTTTGAAGAGGAGACGTGTGTAGATTGATTCGTAGAAGTAGTCCATATGCAAATAAACTAAAGAATATAAAAGAATGTAGAGAATACCACAAAACGTGAACTGGATTCTCATGTGAACTTCTTATTTTCATATCAATTTATGCTTAAGTGTGCTGAACAATCTGCATATCTCAATGACTCTTAGAAGGGGGGCAGTTTGCCTGACTTCCATTTGGAACTGTAGTTTGCTCTGGATTCACTGAAAAGTAAAACTAACACAATGTTGTCAGGAATTGCGACTTACATTTCTTTCCCAGGAATATTGAGAAGTGTCTGAAGTGTTTTAAAAAATGCCTGAATAAATAAAAGAGAGTAGTAAACACAATAGCATAAGGAGTCCTGAAAGGAAATTTTTATCATGTTTTGTGATAAGTTTATATGTTTAAAACTATTTTATCTGGAACCTAGCAATGAATAGGTTCTGTCTCAAAAGAGGTTACAATATGATTTTTTTTTTTTAGGGTTATGATAATTTTATTTGTAATTGTATAATAAAACTAAGTGTATTCCTCAAAAGAATTGCCCTTTGAAATACACTGAAAAGTTTCTATTCTGTTTCTTTGATCTGTTTCATGTAGGAAAGGAGAGAAAGGGAACGAAAACTGAGCAAAGAAATGGCAGAAAAAGCCACAAGGGAATTAGAGAAAATGCAGTTACAAGAAAAGGCTGAAGTAAAGTATAAAGAATGGCTGAAGAAGAAGAGAGATGAAGAGGCAGAAAAGAGGAAGATAGAGAAGGTATTAATCAACTGATCATTTATTTGGATGGGGTTACCTAATCTGCAACTTATATTCAATATATAGGTTGATTAAATTGATTAGAATTTATCAAATGGCAGTGTTGTACATAAAAAAAACTTTCAAAAGTTGTAATGTTAGTGTATTGAAGACACTGAGGTAAGGTCAGCAAAGCAAGATGTGTATTAGTGCATTTTTTTTTTTAAGTCTTTGCAAACCCACTGCAACTGTGATATGATAGGGGAAAGAAAAATACAAACCACCCAGTGTACCTTTATTTCTCAGTCCGTTGCAGGCTGACCCAGACAGGAAATAAGGAGCATTATGCGCATTTTTCTCCCAGCACCACTGTTGTATTATTATTAATCTTGCACATATTTCTAATTAAAAGCATTTTTCTTCATATCCGTCTGTACCAATCTGATGCTAGGAGTTCTAACTTTAATGCTATTTCATATTAATTAATCTCCTATGTATTTTTATAGTGAACTCCAGAAGACCTCTTACTTATTATAAGCTTCCTAAAGTACAGGCTTTGAGGTCCTTTGATTCACTAGAACAAATGCTCTGACAAGGCTATGATTGCAGGAATCATCCAGAATTTCTCTGAAATATCACATATTGGTAATGATTATGCCTGAAAACTATGAAATGTGTGACCAGATGTTTTATCTGTGAAGTTGATTGGTTGTATTTTAATTTAATTAACATTACAGTATAATTTTTCAGTAGAATATGTAATATTATAGGAGTACTACACCACTGTTGTAGCTGAGTGTGTGGGAGGATTGTGGTGAGAAGAATTTCTCTCTATTCCTCCTGTAATCACAGCAGTTGTTCTTAAAGTGCAGAACGTATTTGTAAGTGTTGCACAAGTACATATAATAAATTCTTTAGATTAACTTTAAAATACCGTAAGCTGTATCAGATCAATTTTCAGGCCTTATTGACCTTAATTTTTCAGTCTTTCAAAATTTCCCATATAATTAAAACACACTTAAATATTCTGTACTGGTGGTGTTTATTTCCTGCGTAACAAACTGATCCTGTGTCTCTGCTGAGCCACTAAAATGCACAGCACAAGGACCTTGAAACCCAAGAAAACAAAAGTCATCAGACAGATTTAAACCGTATTCATTCTTTTAGTTATGTCCTCATTACACAAGTTCTTATCAATTAAACTTAGTTTAAATCCAAATGCCATGCCTATACAAACTGTTTTTACTCCTACTTCTGATTAATGTTTCCCCAAACCTGCTCCAGGCTTGGAGGCAACCCAGTCATGGCTGATACAGGGCTGTATGAATATGGATAAATGAGAAGAGTAGATGGCTGTCCCAGATACAATAGCATCTTTAGGCTAACTGCAGCACAGTAGGCCCTGGTCATCTGCCCATTATGTTTGGTGTATCTTCTACATATAGTCTTCCAAAAGGTTTATGAGAAACCTGAGTGTTTTTCTCAGAGAAACACTGGATTAATGTGGAGGCTGATTCCCACCCTGCCCCAGCCCTGCCAGACTTAAAGGAAAAAAATGCAACTTTGCTGTTGTCAGAAAAATGTATTTCTATTTGAAAACATATTTGAAATGTATTCAGCAGTCTGGAAAATCCACAAAAGATTTATTTACAATTTTGTGTATATTGTACAGTGTTTTGTCTATAACTAGTTTTGATTTTTTTATTTTTAGGAAAAAGAAAAAGAAAGGCAAGCTGAACTACAGAAGAAGAGAGAGAGATCAGAGAAGATCTTTAACGAATGGCTACATAATGCTAGAAATAAGCCACGCCCTGTTTTAAATGGTTATGGCTTCCCACGTGGGAAGTCTACAGGTTTGTACTCCTACTGCACATATGTACTGACAGGTTTGTGGTTCCTTCCCTCTAATCTTTTAATGTAAAATGAAACCTGTTTAAGATTTTCATCCAGTATTTAATTTTGGCACATGGGAATGAATATCTCATGTGGTATAAGTTAGAGAAGTTTTTACTCTGAGACCCTTGGTGCGTTTTTTGTAGCCCTTCATGTTATTTGGGAGGAAAATTATATTATTTGAGAGAATAGTGTGACGTACCAAATTATAACTGATTTTGATCTTATTTTCATTATCAGACATAGGAATCACTAAAGCCACACTGATTCCTGTGAAGCAAATCAGTTATGCTAGCATCCTTGTCAAGTTAGTGTTTGTGTTACAGTAGGTATGCACCACGTTATCGCACCTGAATCCCCCTTAGAAAAGAGGTGGGGTTTTGAGATACAAAGATAATAAGAGGCTGATGGAAGTCCTGTCAGAAAAAGTAGACATGCGAATCAACCTGTGTTGTGAGCTAAGGGTTCCTTTCAGTTTAACTTTGCACCTGCATCGCACCTTCTTGGCTTCTGTAACCCAAGTCCTTTTTCGTTTTAAAAGGAAGTGATAAAGAGAATGCGTTTGATAGCGTAGTATTTTGCAAGTCTCACTTTAGTTTTGTTATCCCACATGGTACAAAACTAGGAGAACAGTAAGAAACAGTATTGCATTTTACAATTGAGTGCTTAATTAAATTTTCTTTTAAAAATATATATACTTTTGTCTTTATTTTTTCATAGAATTAAAATAATTGTTGTTATTTGAATTCTCAACAGAAAATATTTTAGGACCTAATTTCCAGGCTCTGAATGTTTAAGAAAATGTGTAAAGCAGGTGAACAACCTTTGCTCTTTTGCTGACATCTGTTTATAGATGGTGATACGCTTTACCTTCGTGTTTTGTTTTGGACCTTCATTCCTTCCTGACAGCTGCAATCACATGTTTAAGTGATTTTTGAAAAATATTTTTATACTCAGCTGTGTTCATGCAATAGAATATATTACAGACTGTGTTTTACCCAACCATGTGATGTGTGCACTGAAATTTCGTTACAAACAAATGACTAATAGGGCACGATGTTCCTTGTGTTGCACTTTAGGTTTTCTGATATTGCTTTATGGGCCCTAGGTTATTAATTGCAGATTATTAATGTATATGTGAATAATTAGTGTATTTTTCTGCTCAATAAAATGAAGAATAACAGTTAAGCAAAGATGGAAAAATGTGAGCTTTGCATATGTGGTGACAGGAAGTTGTATTTATAAATGCTTTGAAATGATGCAAAGTAGCTAATTTAAATTATACGATGGTGCCTATGCTGTCTTCCTTTGAAGATGCTGTTGTGTCTTTGTTAGTCCTGATGATTATTATAACTGCTTGCATTGTAAAACTTGCAGTGTAAATATTTCTTTTTAGTTATGTGTATTTTCTAAACATTTTAGGGTGTGCTGATGGAACTTTGTATCCAGCTCCAGCATATTGTAACCCCATTCCTTGGAAGCCCATACATGTGCCTCCTCCAAAGGAAGACAATGTTCTTACCGTGAAGAAGAGTAAGAGACCTGTATCTTGTCAATCACATGTGTCTTTGCCTATGGTAATTTATAAGCCCAAGCACAACACTCGTGTTGGATCCTTGTGCAGAAAGCAGTTATAATACAGAACACAAAACTATTCTTATGATCTTGAGTGATCTGGGCCATAAATATGTAATTATATGTAGTTATATGTCCAAAACAGGCTGCTTGCTTTTTTAAAAAAATTTTTTGTGAACGTGTTTTGTATTTATAGCTAACTGACCAATCAGCTTTTTTATGTATGGTTTTTTATATGTTGCATTTTAGTAAAAAAAAAAAGGGGGGGGGCAAAGTCACATTTAGCCAATTGTGATGGGAATGTACCTCAATACCAATAAAACACACAGGATTGTTTCTTCCTTTCCTCTTCTTTTGTTGTTGAAGGAGTTCTTTTGTGTATTTGATTATTCTTTTAGGCAGCAGTATTACTGGGTCATTTTAAAGCTGCTAATTATAACAGACTTTAAAACCTTTCTTGGCTTAATGCAGAAGGAATTCAAGGCCTATGTGCAGTTGCAGGGCTATGATGTCATTTGGATCGCAGAGATGTAGTGGGATAGCTTACATGGCTGGAGTGCTGCAATGGATGGATACAGGCTCTTTAGGAAGCACAGGCTGGGGTGGCAAGGAGGAGAAGAGAGCAGGAGGAACACATGATGTTTTGCCTGAGGACCAGTGATTAGCCAGCTGAGACCTAATGACTTAAGATTAAAGGGAGACCAAGGTGAGCAATGCTGTGGTGGACATCTGCCACAGACCACTTGATCAGGAAGAAGTATGTGACATTCTTCAGGCAGCTGGAAGAAGCTGTATGCTCACAGGCCCTGGTCTCATAAGCAGTCTTGAACCACCCTGAAATCTGCTGGAAGGGCAACACAGCAGGGCACAAACTGTCAAGGCAGTTTCTGGAGAGCATTGGTAACTTCCTGAACTTCCTGACAGAGCTGGTGGAGGAGCTGACAAGGGGAGACTCTTTGCTGGACCTGATCTGTACAAACAAGGGAGAACTGGTTGGGGACGTGAAGGTTGGGGTCAGCTTTGCCTGCAATGACCATGGGATGATGGAGTTCAGAATACAGATAGGAGGAAACAAATAGCAGGATCACAACCCTGAACTTCAGGAGAGCAGATTTTGTCCTGTTCAGGAACTTTCTTGGAAAAATCCCATGGAATATGGTCCTGGAGAGAAGAGGGGTCCAGGAGCTTCAGTTCAAGGATTGCTTCCTCCAAACTCAAGGATGGTCCATCCCAATGAGCAGAAAATCAAGCAGGAGTGGCAGAAAGCCTGCAGAGGTGAACAAGGAACCCCTGACTAAAATTACATATAAAAAGGATGCATACAAGAGGGGGAAGCAGGAACAGGTGATCCTGGTGGAATACACACACACTGTGCAAGTGTGCAGGGGTAGGATTAGGAAAGCCAAAGCTTATCTGGAGTTGAAGATCGCAAGAGATGTGAAGTACAAGAAGAAGTGCTTCTCTAGGTATATCATCAGCAAAAGGGAATTTAGGACAAATGTGGGCCTACTGCCACATGGGGCAGGAGCTTGGTGACAATGGACAATGGAAAAGGCCAAGGTACTTGATGCCTCCTTCACTTCTTTTTTTCCTGGCAATCTGCTGATTCGCTTCACCAATCACTGGTCCCAGAGTCCAATGGGAAAGTCTGGAGCAGGGGAGACAGCTTTGGTGGAGGAGAATTAGCTTAGGGAATACCTAAACACACTGGACATACGTGAGTCTATGGGATCTGATAGTGTGCACCTATTCCTATCAGGAATGCTGAGGGAGGTGGCAGATGTTATAAGGGCACTCTCAATTATCTTTGAGAGGTCCTGGCGATCAGGGGAGATTCCTGAGGACTAGAACAAAGCAAATGTTTAATGCTGTCTTCAAGAAGAGCAAGAAGGCGGCTCTGAAGAACTACAGGCCAGTCAGCTTCACCTCAGTCACCTAGAAAGGTGATGGATGCGGCAAAGGAAGCTAGCAGCTTCCTGGGCTGCATGAGAAAAAGCATTGACCAGCAAGTTGAGGGAAGCGATCCTTCCCCTGTGCTCAGCTCCGGTTGAGGCCACATCTGGAGTGCTATGCCCAGTCCTGGGCACCCCAGAAAAAGAGTGACATGGACATGCTGGAACAAGCTCAGTGAAGGGCCACAAAGATGATTAAGGGATTGGAGCATCTGACAGACAAAGAGAAGCTGAGAGAGCTGGGACTGTTCAGTGTGGAGGAGGAAGTTCAGGGGAGATCTTACCAATGTCTGTAAATACCTGATGGGTGGAGAGATAAAGATAGAGCAGACCCTTCTCAGTAGTGCCCGGTGACAGGAGAAGAGACAATGGGCACAAATTAAAATACAGGAAATTCCATTTAAACATGAGACAGAAATTTTTAACGTGAGAGTGATCAAATGCTGGAACAGGTTGCCGAGAGATGTTGTGGAGTCTCCATCCTTGGAGATACTCAAAACCTGACTGGACACAGCCCCGAGCAGCCTGATGTAGTTGGCCCTGTTTTGAACAAGGGAGTTGGAGTAGATGATTTTCAGAGGTCCCTTCCAATCTCAACATTTCTGTGATTAATGGTGAAAAGGAGAAAGCAGAAGGAAATAAGACTTTTTTTCCTGCTGTCATAGTTGTGTCACTTTAAGATTGTTATACTTAACAAATTACACAATATTAAGAAATATATTATGTATTATAAAATTTAAATTAAAAAACACTAAGGCACACGTAAGTATTCTAATATGTTGATTCTACCTCTAATCTTATTAATCAATTTAGATTTCTTCAGGCAAATAATTAAAAATACTAAACTATCTCGTGTCAGGTTTATACTTAAAACATTACTTGTACCCCTACTTTCAGTGAACCAGTTTGTACAATATGCCTATGACTGGTCTTTCTAGATAATGCCAAACGCTAAGAAGACTGCAACATCTTACAGTAGTTAATAGATTATTTGGTTTGTGTTTGTCAGTAATTTATGGTGTGAATTAATGTGGTCTCACATATTTAGACTTTCACAAAGTACTTCATTCACCTATTGTTAAGGCAGGGCAAAGGACATTATGGAATTGAGTTTAAATTTTTATTTTACTCTGCAAAGTCATAAACATAAAACTATTCTTCATCAGAATGAAAAGAAAGAAAAAATTCTTTAAAGAGAAATGTATGAATCTTCTTTAAGTCAATTCTATCATTTTATTATAGTAGTGGCTAAAAATAACTAAAATTGGGACTGCTGTGTGCTACAGATTTAAATACAAGTGGAAGCCCATTTTAATACTTGAAGGTGCATCATTTCATCTGACAAAATAGACGAACGCCAGTACGAGTATACAAGTATATTCATCAGTTTATCGCGTGTGGTGAGTGCACAAGCTGATCTGATGCATTTCACTTCTGTCACTAAGATATCTAGGGTGCACTGTGCCCATGATGGGTCTGTTCTTGTTACTTCTGTAACAGTGTGTAAATCAAGAGCCAAACATTTATGAATATGTAATATACAACATGGGTTATCATTATATTAATTAATTCAGTACCTGACTTCCTGCAGCCTAACATTTGTCATAGGGCATACAGAGTAAAAAGTGTAAATTTTTAATGCTGTATTTATTTAACAGTTTATTTTCCTATTTATTCTAATACATAAATAAAACAAAGACACTTAACACAGCTCCCATGAAAGACAATAAAAACTCCTAGCAAGGCCACTGACATGACTTACTAGAATGTTCTCTTAATAATCTTTATAGGTTATTTCCATATTCTAAAGTATGTAAAGCTTTTGATTCGCTACAGGTCGTTGGTTTTTTTTTTTAAAGGCAGAAAATAATTTTAATGGTTCATGCACTATTTTCCTCTGTGTGTTTATTTGATACTAATTTTACTATACACACTCTAGGAGAACCCTGGACTTCATAAAACATGCAGAGTGTCAAACTATGTTTCTGTTAAATAGGAGAACATGGGCTTCACAGAAGAAGTCTGCATATTATCTTCAGGCTGTAGAACTCCGTGCCTGGCTTTTTCTGTAAGGACCTCTGCAATGGATTGGTATGAAACTAGTGAATTAATGGATTAGTTGTTAATCTTTCCAGCTGACCTTTCCATGTGGAGATGCCTTATGAGAGTTGGAAGTTTGACAATTGTGTAAGCTACCAGAGGCTCATTAGTGTTTAGAAGAAGGGACAGCATTTTACTGTAATGTAAATGATTAATTTTGGATTAGCTTACAGAGGTTTCTTGGGACTCTGATTTAGCTGGAGAGCCATATACTATCATGTTAGTTTTTTCTCTAATAGTTTTTCTGAAATAGCATGTGGCCTCAAGTAAGGTGTGTTGACGTAATTACCTGAGTGTGTATTTACAACTTTGTATCTATTTTAGCATTTATTTTCTTGTAGTGACATAAAATGGCCTATCATATGAAGACAGGCATTGATAGCATTTAAATTAGCAGAGTATGAAAGAATCTATGGCTCAATTCTGCTGTAACACACCGTTGACAAGATTTCTGTTGGCTTGAACAGTGACAAAGGCAATTTAACAGGGGTTCCTGTGCTAACCCAAATAGAGTTGTGCTTCAGGACTACATGTCTGCACCCAGGGTGAAGGGCTAAATAAATCTTAAATGAGTATTTGGTTCAGGAATGGGAATATAGCAGTAAATGTTGAAGTCTAGTAGTTTTCTTTCAGATGTCTCAGCCAGAATAATCAAACTGAGTACTTACTGGAATTCTGGTTTAGAGATTTTAGAAAATAGTAATAAATATCTAGAACCATTATTCTTTTTTTCTCCCAACCAAAGATAGTGTTATTTTTCATCCACCGAATTTTCTGTGGAAAGGTTTATCCCCTCTGTAGAATCAGAACATTTCATTTGGAGATAGCCAGCTTTAAGTGGACTTACAACCCCTAAAATAGCAGCTTTAAGATGAGGCCCTTGCTGTAGCGTATCTATAGCATTGTAAATGCAGTTCTGTCCTAAGTAAATTATGAATAAAGTTAAGGCAAGATAGCTCATGAGTGTACAGGTTGGCTCCAATTCAGTCAACATAATGGTTTTGCCGAGCAAAGAAGAGAAATATTGTTTGGATTTTTTCCAACAGGATATCAACCTCACAATAAAATGGTCTGGCCTTGTAGGATAATTTAAGACTGTATGCTACAGAAAGCTATAATTTCATGCTGTTGCAGCAAATAATTAATTTTCACCATTCTTTCTCTGATGTTAGAAAGATAAAATCTTAACACTTTGTTGTAGCTTAAACAGCATTCTGTAGTCTCTTATTAAGTTCCCTCCTGGATTTCTCTGCTCATGAAATTTCACAGTAGATCAAGTTGCAGAATCTCGAATTACTCACTAGAAACAATCCAAGATCTTGCATCTTGACGTCTATGCTGCTAAAATAATATGAGACTCAACCTCTGCTTATTTTCATCCCCTTGTTTTTGCAGAAATTCTGATTGTAAGAATTCATAGACCACTTCAAAATCCTGGCTGCTGCATCCTTCTAGGATTCACCACCTTTCCTCCTCTCCATCTGTCAGTCCCAAATAGAGTGCCACATTCAACCTCACTGTGAGACGTTACATCTCCTATGAGTTTTACTGGTTTTGAAAATTACTGTGTAGGTGCTCTGTAAAGTAGCATGACTTTCCAGTAACTGACAGTGGATCTTCACACAGATGTTTCAGGGTTGAAAGTCTACAGGCAGGAAAGTGGATCAAAACAAGTAATAGAAGAGCAAATGATGAGTAAGAAGTCACTATTATTGTAGGCAGCCTTGCATTCTTAGGAAGTAGTCCAGTTAATGTAACATAATGCAACTTCACTGTTGGAAGTTTTGTTACTGGTTCTGGTGTGGAGCCAAGGCTTCACCTGAACCCAATAATTACATCAGATTCTAATAATGTCCTTGCCAGTGTAATGTTTAATTGTAAAATTACTTTCTTAGTTTCTCATTTTGAAAACCAGACTGAAGAGCAGTCAGTAGTCCTGATTTTCAGTGGGAGGTTTTTGTGAGTAAATATGGAAGATTTCACAGTTTATTGCTGTGGTCAAAAGGTGAGTTTTCCAGACTGCTGTACCCCGGGCAATGTCATGAGCTGTGTTTAAACTCAGTAACAAAAGGGAAATCTGAGCACTCTGATCTGGTAAAGCGTATAAACACTTGATTAACTTGAAATGTGTTAGGGAGATCTTTGATAAAGCAGGGCTAAAGTGGTCACGCTTTCCTGGATTTGAGGCCTAGGATCTAAAGCCTATTCCGTTAGCATAGCCTCCATTTCATATATAATGTTATGTCCATGTTTTTACACGTGTAACTGATTTTATAATGACCTGTTAGACAATTCTTTAAAACTGTAGTTAAATGAGAGTAAATTTTTGCAAAATGGGAAGACTTTTTCTTAGTACATGGACTTAAATGTTTACTTGATCTAACTTAGTGACTCAAGCAGGGATTGCAAATATTTAATTCATAGGCAAATTTGAATTTACAGAAAATTGGCAAGGTCAGTGATTTGAAAAGTGAGATGCTTGAAGCTTTTTGTATCAAAATCTATTGAACTATGCTATGGCCAGATGCAAGGGTGGATTCAGTTATGTTAATGATATCGTTACAAAGGACTTAGACTTTGGTTTCTTCTACTGAAGTCACAACTGAAATGATTTTAGCATTATTAGTGCTAAACAACGATGAGTGGTTAACCCAGCTAGATAAATATCATAATAGGTGCTTTTATGTGTAGGTTCTGTGCAAGATGGGTCTTTGGCTTTCACAGGTAATCCGTTTAAACAATGCAAGGCTGCGTGTTTTGGGATTAAGGCAACAAGTTGTTAATAAGTAATCCAGCAATGCCAAAATGTTAATAGATGCTAGAATGTTTTCTCTGTAACTTGAGTCTGACTAAAACCAAAAAAACGTAAGAGTTTTATTATACAATACCACCATATATGGTTGTACAGGTATGAAATCCATAATGTATAGGGTTTTTTTGTTAAGATGTTGATCAGGGTAAGAAGAAAGCTCTTCAATTTTCGCTTTACATTGACAGATGTTCATCCATCTTTAAATAACAGTTACTGAAAGCTATGTAGAATATTTAGCAGTACCCAGGAGGAACGCAAGATGACTGCCGTATGCCTGAGTTCAAAGAGCCCTTCAAAGATACCGATATAAATCCACACTTCAGCCTTTGCTAACAAAATTGTGATCAAGTTGTAGGGGATGGGTCCCAGGAATTCCTGTGTTGTTCTTGCTGAGTGCACTAGTTTAAAGGGCTAAGATCAATGGTTTTATTTTTGCTGTTCACAAGTGATTTCTCTCTCCATTTGTTAGGATGTCTGTTCCAGTTGAGCATACCTCACAGCATGTTGAGTTAGGTAATGACAAATGTATAAAAGGACATGTGAAGTTTGCAAAATTTCCATACTAGATGTAACTGCCAGGGATGCAGAAAACAAAGGTGAAAGGTAGATGGCAACTGAGACTGCAGCTGCCAATGGCCGAAATATGGTACCTATGTTGCATTAGTTCACATGACATAGAAATGTATGCAATGCTGAACTGGAACAAGTGATATGTTGTGCTAATCCAGCACTTTTTTCTCTGCCACTGTATGCACAGTTTGTCAGAGGTGTATCAAAATTATCCCAAGCCAAGTGTAAATGATGACAGCTTGAAATACCCTCATCAGTAGAATCTCGACAGTGTGATGTTTATTAAGCTAAGTGCCGAAGCTGCTGCATTGATATAGGGGTGAACATTAGAGCCTTTGGCTAGCACTTGTTTCTAATGTTCCAGGCTATCGCCGCTGACATAAACTGTATGAAACTTCCTTGTTTCCTTGTGTGTACTTCAACCTCAAATGGCTTTCCAGAACTTAGTACTGTTTCTTCTCCAAATTCTTGTACTCTTCAGGAAGGAAAATGGAAGGGTAAGTCTGTTTAACTGTACCAAGATTCTTATTGTAGGGGAAGTGGGTAATAAGACCCCAATGAATTTAGCAAGTAAAGTATTCTCATACTGGTTTAATCTGCTAGCAATACAAAAAGTTACAAGAATTATAATTTGAAGAAACTCTAGGATCCAGGTGCTGCTGCTATTTTTTTTCTCCCTTTTTTTTTTCTTCTTGTTTTTTAGGCTGAAGTTGTTACTGAACTATTTGTAAAGTCCGTGCTTAAATGCTGACCATGGAACTATTTTCACTTCCATATTGGTTAAGCTGAATAGCTTTGAAAATTGGTAAGATTTTATGTAATCTCCTGAACGTAGTGCATGTGCTGGCCATGTTTCATGAGAATCCAACACAAACAAATCTTTGAAAAAAAACCTCCCTTCTTTTTTGTTATTTCAGGTGGTCTGGGTGTGTTGCTCATACATAAAATTGTTAGGGTTCTTCTAAGACTGCTTCAGAGGTATAATATTTCAGGATTAAAATGCTTAAAGAGGAGTAAGGCAACTAAGCTTCAACATTATGCCTTTTAAAACTCTTGAAAAGTGGAATTGCACCTTCCAACTTACCATTAAGCCTTTGATACTTTTGAAGCATAATCTTCTTGTAAAGCAGTTCAAATGTTTCGTATAGTCACTTAAAATATTAATCTACTTCATGCCTAGTTCAGTGTTTTGAATGGTGATTTATCGTTAATTTACTGTCCTTGCCAAGAAATTTACAGAATTTGACCTCCCTCAGATATTGCTGTTGAAACTGTTGTGTTTTTTATAGAGTAACTTACAAGTAATAATGATTCCGGAGCCACTGGCCTAGCAAATAAGATGTGTGAGTTTCAGTCTTTGATCCATGAACTTTTACTTATATATGTGAACTAAAATACTTCCAACAGAAGGGATTAAACATGTCCAGGTAGTGCATTTTCATTTGGCCACTAGGTCACTGACCTAAATACCCATTCAAGAAATGAATGGAAATCACTAGTAAGTGTTGACTATTGGGAAATAAAGTGTTTTGATTTTTTTTCAGAAGTTTTGTGAAAAATCTCTTTTCATCTTGTATTTTATTTATAGTAACAAATAAAAATTGTTTAATGTTGAGTGAACAATATTTTAGG
This sequence comes from Cariama cristata, assembly GCF_000690535.1. Lineage (NCBI taxonomy): Eukaryota > Metazoa > Chordata > Aves > Cariamiformes > Cariamidae > Cariama > Cariama cristata. The sequence goes on from NW_009633869.1 coordinate 22,639, forward strand.
CTTTTGATCTTGATAAGGACAGTTTTAGCTTGGGTTTGAATGCAGTTTGAATGATATTTTGTGGAAAGCATTGAGGTGGGGTAATGTAGTTCCTCTACTGATGCTAAAACCCTGATTATTTTTACAACTGTCTCCATTAGCATCTAAGTTACAGTTAAGGTTTTGCTGCACACAACTGGTTGGCAGGATATGAATGCATGGATGGTGACTCATATTTGTGCACTGCAACTTGTGTTTCCCTGTATGGTCAACAGAGAGGCTAGCTAGGAAGAGAAATAGGATTAATTAGCATTTTTACTTTATTTGTAATACAAGTATCGCAATACTGTGCTACTCTTTCCTTTTAATTTTGCACATATTCAATTGTAAGTTATGTTTAAGTCCTATATAAAAAGTTTGCTATCTAGACTTTCTGTACCAAATCACTGGTAAACAAAAGACACACCTCACAAGTTAATGATGCAATCTACAAAGGGCATCCAGGGGTTCCTTTGTTTTCTTCTTCCTTCTAATACTATGAAGCATTTTTGTTCTGTTTTATCTTGGGACTTTTTCAAGAATACAAACATGTATGAAATTAAATTTTTATTTGCATAAAGATTTCAAATGTACTTCTCTTGGAGTCTTAATATATATATGTATTTATATATATATGGAAAACACTTGGCTAAGTTTTAGTGTTGCTTCTGTTTCTTAACACAAAAGAGAAGTAAAATGAATAATCATAAGCTTTTGAATCATGATCTCAAAAAATAATTCTTGTCTATCTGTGTATAGTTTGTAGAATTGCACAGTATACTCTTTAATTAACATTGAGACAATATATACTGGGTAAAGAATGCTGTCTTGTGATGAAATCAAAGAACTTGGTTTAAAACTCCCAAGTTAGATATCTGACTCTGCCTCTTTGTTAGATCTAGGACAAGCTAAGTAACTTCTCTCTGCCAAAGTCAGAGCAAGTCTGAAAGCTACTAGCTTTCATGAATTAGCACTTTTGATTGCCAGGTAAAAACACACATATGAAACAGGGTGTAGGAGGCTCGGTTACACTGAATAGCTGGGCAATAAGTGAGACTTTCAATTGTCTGGCTTTTTTGTAAGGGATAGCATGTACGGTATTGCTTTAACTGCACTGATGATCCATTGCTATAAGAGGCGCTCCCTCAAACAGGTGCAATTAAATATTATCTAGAAACCAGATCACTACATGTTTTCCACAACTTTTTTTAAATTTTGTTTCTATCTTTGTTGCCACGTCGTTGTTCTTGATTATGACTTAAAGGCATGCTCTGCTAGGCAACTAAATGCACTTTGGCAATATGAACTTTTAAAAAAGCTAAAAAATATAATAAAAGCTTACTGGTAGAGCATAAACCAAGCTCAAAGAATGTCTGGAACTAACATTGTAAGCCAGAAGTGCTTGCCCTTTCAAGAAAAGAAAAAAGTAACAGAAAAAGAAAACTTTGGCAATAAAGGAAATTATAACCAGTTGTAATGTCCAATACCGCACAAGTAAGTACTATGTAGAGAGCAGTTATTACTTAGTAAAAATTTTCCTCTTACCAGTTATAAAATATGGTAACTTTTCTACACTTTAAGTTCACCCCAAATCCCTTTGTTAGTTTTTTAGGGGAAGAAAAAACAAAAACCACAAGGCAAAAAAGCAGCAACCACTCAACCAATCCCATATGAAACCTTGACTCACTGCAGCCTGAGGCATAGTTCAGAATCCAGGTTTTTGGAAAGACAAGTTCTTCCTGTTGCTGCAGAAGGGAGGGGAGGGATGAAAGTCTGTGTCATTAATTTTGAGTGCAACTTGATTTGCAACATCAAGAATTGGCTGCAGTGCTGTGTACTTTCAAGAGTGGGTTTAAGTGCTATTTTTTTCCTTAGGTGATCAACTGTTGATAGGCTTCAAAATGGGTGAATTTTGAGAAATTGCTCATCAGTTTAAATCAGATATACCTTTCCTAAAATTTATCTCAAATATTTGGGGATGAAGGAAAAGTGAAAGTCACTTGGATTCAGGTTCATCTTGCCAAACTTTAGACACCTACCTTGTAAACTACTCCCACTATATTCTTTTATATCAATGAATAGATACTGGCATGCTCAGGGTGCAGCAATGGTCTTTCAGAAAGGCAAATTAAATTCTAGAAGTGTGTGTTTCTTTCCATTGTATCTAACTACTGTCTTGGAGTATCTGCCAGTGTATCTGCCATGCAGGTCTCTGCTGCTTGATCAGGTTTATCCTATCCATGCCATTTCAGTTCACAGCTTTTGTAGCATTAACTGTGTCTTGAGATAAACTGTGTCTATTATTATTGTCACTGTTGCAGCTTTATTTGGAGTCTTGTATTTGGCATTTTTTCATTAAAATCCTGGATTGAATGATAATCTCACTTTCATTAAAAAAACCCCCACCACCTCAAAATACTATAAAGACAAAGCTTAGTATTGCAATTTGTAAGCTAATGCCCCAATAATTTACTTTGAATCAACTCTTACTTTTTGCACTTTTTGGTGAGCAACACTACTGGTCAATCCAACCTAAATTTCTATTTGTTTGGATTCCAGTTCCTACTAGACATAAGCTACATCTGCCTATCAGATTTTAGCTGTTACTGTGTCTCATAGCTAACTTCATTTGCACTGTCAGATGGAGAAAACCAAGAAGCAGGTCTTAGAAGTATAAAGACATAATTTGCCTATAGGGTTGTGTAGGTTTCTAGTAGGACAGAAGAGTCACTAGCAGCCTATATATCCTCAGTCCTTACAGAGTTTCCAGCATCACTTTGACCAGGATCCAAATGTATCACAAATAAATGAACAATATGGGTTGTATATCTAGTGCCTAGCAGCATTATATGTTACAAGAAAAGCAACATAACAAAGAAAAGCAAAAAATAATATGTCTATTTACTCTGTAAAATTGAACACTCTGCAAATTGTCTGGGAGATGAGTCTGGAAAATGATTTTTGTGAAGATACCTGTATGAGACTTCTGAAGCTTGTGTGGTTGTGACAATGATGAGGTTGTTAGCTGATGATATACATAAATTCTCAGCATACAGTTTAGTAATCATATCGCAGTATTAAAAATTGTGATATGTGAAAAAACTGAAGAGTTTTTATGAAACCTAATTAACCCACTTTAAAAAAAATTCTTTGACAGCAGCAGTAAGATATCCAGTATATAACCCTTATTTTGTGTTCGCTATCACAAGGACTGTTACTCGCCAATCCTTCTAGATTACCTAACTATCCATTTCCTAGTGCTTTCCAGCAGCTATGCTAACACCTTTAAAAATACAGACATGCTGCAACTAGTGAAATGATTGACAATTTCTGAGAAACCCTGGCTTAGGAGCCTCTGTCCAGATTGTGATACAAGAGGTTTGTCAAAAATAAATTGATATGTAACAATAACTAATGATGGAATCCTAATCAATGTGAAGAAGAAACTCTCACAGATAACTGAAGTCGGTCTGAACTCAAGATTTATGGGATTCCTTTTTCTTTCAATCCAAAAGTTTCTCACAACATCACAAAAAGCAAAGTTCACATACCAAAAAAATCTGAAAATACCAGGTCAAATGTAAGCAATTAAACCTAAGCAATTAAAACCTAAGCAGTTTAGTAGGTCAAGGATGTCTGACCCAGCAAAAAGGCCAGACGTTGGGTAATACAAGGTCTGTCTCCATCTCAGCAGACCACTGCATAAAATGTAGGAGTAAAGACTGAGAGGTCTCTTTTCAAGGGGTTCTGACGAACAGAAATTCCCTCTAAGCCTTTCCTGCCCTACTAACATAGTCTCAAATGTAACAGGGATTGTAATACTGTGGTTGGAAAATACTTTTTTTTTTCCCCTCAAGTTCTTGAAGGGAAAAAATCCAACAAATCCTGTCCTACTGCTCCTTTTTTAAAGAATATTTTTTTCTTAATGGAAGATACATAGGGAGACAAATATAGATGCAGTGTATATCCAATATATGCTATTTATTGTGTATAAAGGTGAATATAAATTTGCTTAGATTAAAAAAAAAAAAAGGCGGCATTGATAAAGAGGATGTAAATAAGAGAAACTGACCTAATCTCCAGTTTCAAGGAATCTGAACATTTCTCATCATAACCAACCCTTGCAATTTGTAATGAATCTGTTACAATACATCGATACTTTTTTTTTTTAACCTCCATTTTGGGTTATGATTATTTGATAATTTCAACTTCAATTTGAAAGAGTACGTTTCTGTTTCTCAAATGTGATTCATGTGTCGGTGTTAAATCTTTCCTACATATTCTTCCACACATGGTTTCCTGGCAGAAAGTCAGGGGTTTTGCTTTCTGAACTAATTTGCTTGGTCTTTATTTTATGAGGCCCAAGAAATACTTCTGATGTATTTGAAGTCGATGACAGTAGATTGCTTGAACTGTATTTGCCAGGACCATAGGGAAAATAATTATCTTGATCTTTTTATTGATTCAGGAATTAAGTCATTCCAAGTTTTTGTCATACTTCTTTATGTCAGTAAAGTTGTGGAAAACTTGTGTTTCCTTTAAAAAGAAAGGAGAGTTCAGGCATTCTATGCCATGTGCTTCATCACAGTTTCTGAATTTTAATTTAAATAGATGTGGTTTGTAGCGATAAATATGGCAAGTATCTGTTTAATGGATAGGACTTAATGCCGGACCTGCAGTGTTGGCAAAACCACTAAACATTATTTCTCTGAGTTCTTATGGTACCAGGTCTTTACTAAAGCAAGAACCTGATAAAAGACCAGAGCATTGCAATGCTAAAAATCCCCAAGATAAGAAAAAAATGCTGAATAAAACTTTAAACAACACCCAGAGACACAGATTAAAGGATTTGCCCCAGCCATTTTAGGGGAAGGGGGAAATGGCTGTTGCAAAAGCACAAGCTGAGGTATGCCTTTCCTAGTGGAACTTCAGTTTTCCCTTTCATTGCTGAGACTGGAATGCAGTACATGAACATAGTCGAGTGTCAGAGATCCCACATAGGTGGGTTTTGATGGAGTGTCTTTTGACACTGGGAACTTTATTTTCCTGGGAACTTTAAGAATTGTAAATGTACAGTGAAAAAATCATATGGTAATGATACTCCTCTAGCAATGATCCCATAGACTACTTACAACTAAATCCAACACTGTTTAGTTTACATAACATAAAGTAATTTTATCCGCAATATATTTTTCATTCACTAGATGTCTTGGTGCTCTGTAATATTCTGGACATGGTATCATTCTTGGTAAACCGAATCTTGAAAAAGAACCTGAGACATAATTGGATTCTCAATTTTTTTGGAACAATACTTGTTAGAACAAGTCCCATCCATTTGAGAACCTTTTCTGGATTTTAGTATCTAGAATGTACTTTCCTCATTGCCTGCTAGGTGATGAGGATATGATTACACTATTATACCATATAGCACTAATTTTGCTTTTTAAGAAGAAATGGGTACTTTTTGAACTGGAAAACAATTCTGTGAAACCAAACAATCCTTGTATCAATGAAAGATTTGCAATGTTTATCCAGTTCTTAACCCAGTGGAAAGTTGATATTACTGCTCCCATTAGCTTTAGGTTTTTATAATATGTAATTGTCCAACTTGATTTAAATAATAAAAAGATTGCAAAGCAAATAACTGAAAGAAAATATCAGTTAATCAGTGAATTAGGCAAATGGCAAGGAGTTTGACTCTAAAGACATTTTCAATCTAATCTGTTTAGATGGAAATGCTGATAGAAATGAGTGGGATTTTTCTTTCATCTAGTTGAACTCTAGGTCCTAATGGATCTCTAGGTTCTCTTGTAATTGTTGGAAGCTCAACTGCTTTGAAAAGCAAATGATTTATCTTTAGGACACAGCACATTGCACGCCTTCCAGGCCTTCTCTCATGGAGTTGACTTCTTAACCCCCTAATTATATTTTCTTTATCTCTTATTTCTCCTCCTCCAGGTAAGTCTTGATAGCACAGACAGGTTACATGAAGGTAAGGGAATATGAGGAGTTACCTTTTCTCCTTGTATCACCAGACCAGTATAAGGGAGGGGTGCAACAATTAATGTACAGTCAGTCATGAGATAGGCACTGTTTTGGCATGGTCTTAACTACATAGGTAACTAATACAGTTATGGGTTTCCTTTTGATTTATTGAGGAAGGTAGTACGCTTCTTGGAGACATTACATATAAAGTTTTGTGTTGGTATGTGTGCTTTCAACAAAACTTTTCCAGACTTCTCCAGACTAAGGAGGCAACTCCAACATTGCATGGGATTCCTTTCATTGCTTGCATAAATCTCAATCTGTGTGTTTTAATGTAACAAAAGCAGACAAAGAGTTGATATTTAATTAGGTTGTCAGATGCTTGATTTTCACAAAATATTTCATAAAACGTTGTGGAAAGAGTAAACTGTTGTGGAAAGCAAGAATTTGACCTTACTGCTCTTTATAATGCTGAATATTTATGACTGGCTAAAGTATTTACAAAAGAGCTAATCTGCACATTTTAAAGAGGTTCCAAAAATTAAAAGCAGCTGAGGAGAGCAGTTCAATATCTGGCAAAGGATCTGGCTGCATTTTCCAAAATATATCTCACACATGTGACATACATGTGAAATACAAGAACTTATATTCTATGCATTAGATCTATGATATGAAGATAAAATGTCAAATTTCATGTCTAAATTTTTATATTTGTCATTAAATTACAAATATTCAGGCTCCAGCTTGTAAAAACTTGAACACGTTAACGTAGACATTAATTGTTCTTCCTGGTTTTACAATGTAAATCCTCATCTTGCGTTGACATTGCTTGGAAGGATGCTCACTATCTCTCAGAATGAAACCCATGTTATGGAGTTGGGTAACCTCTGGCAGACACATTCAGGTAACAGAGAGCAGGAGACTCTTATGCCACTCGGCATTTTAGGGTCAGCCGATGCTCTGCAGCATCCTCTGCTAGTGTAGCTGTACATGGTAGCTTCCTCGAAGAGCTCAATGGCTGTGAAGCTCAGAAAATTCAGGTTAATAGAAACTTTTGAAAATGTTCCTTGGGTGTTTGTTCACTTCGTAGAACAAACAAGAGGAAGCTACAAACATGCAGCTCTTTATTGTGCTCCCCAAATTCTCCGGACGCTAGCAGCCCTCTGCATTTCTTGTGGTGTGCTTTGTGCATTTCTCACTCTGTTTTCCAGCTGTTGTCATGAACTAGATACAAAAATCCATAAAAGAACATGCTATTACTAAAAAGATTAATTGTCTGAGTGAAAGGAAGGGGTTTTGTCTTTGACATCTATGCTGTCAGCATATCTTTGTATTTGATATCTGTAGGAAGAATTAACGTGCATGATTCTGAGATCCAAGTACCTCAGCAAGAGAGAGATTCATGTAAGAGACTGCAGGAGCCTGTTCTGACATTTTGCATTTTAGGGGAACCAGATGCTCTGCAATGAGCTCTTTCGTTGCAGTTCTGCATTGCAGGTTCCCATTTGGGCTGATTCTTGACAAGGTAATTAAAGAGCTACAGGGGAAAAAAAGCCTCATTCCAGGTGATTTGGGTCTGAACAGCCAGACAATTCTACCAATCCACATAAAAACAGGCAGGCTAGCAGAGGAAGAGAAAGCCAGCTGTTAATGGAAAGGACTGAAATACTGTTGTACATATGAGCCAAAATTATTCCAAGATAGTTTCTGTAATCAGAAAGCTGTCTTCAAATGCAGTTAACTAAGCCAAATGTTGACACAATATCATGAATTTCTGTCCTGGTTTGACAATTTCTGCTCTGAGGAGTGCTGTGTCAGTGTAGGAAAAAGCATAACTGAGCCCGATTTCAGTAAGTGTTTCTTGACCAGGCTAAACCTGAGTTTTCTTTCCTTCCCTCACCCATCTTGTTCAGCAACGTCTCATCCTGGACATGTATAAAGATAGCATGTTTTATTTGTTAATAAGGTGCATTGTATGACTCTGATCTGCATTATTGTTAATTTTCAGTTCATAAGATACTGATATAATCAAAATTATTATGAAGAGTGGCACTATTATTTGTTGCCCTCTAGCACTTATGAAAGTATCAAATGGATAGAGGAAAAATCTTCAAAATCATCCTCTTTCTGTGACTGAAGGCAGATTTTTAAGACAGGAAACTAAGATTATTTTTAGAAAGAGGGCACAGTATACAGAAGTAGTGAAATATTTTGCTGAAATCAGAAATTACAGCTTTTAAAATCTTGTGTAGATAACAATTCAGAGTTCCAGATTAAGACCCCTTTGCTCAAGCTGTGAATTAAACCTGAATGTTAAGGATTAAGGTTAAGCGGAGCTTTTGTGCATTAATGTTTTGTACTTCTTCAGGACTCAAAAGGGAGCAAATGATACAGCAAAAGGGAGTTACCTCATTTTTGAAGATGGGAATGTTAGTTCAGTTTCCTCTTCCTGTTTGTACAAGTGTTTGAGAGTAGCTTGGTGGTTTGATGGGATGGGAGAGGAGGCAGATGAAGAGATGTTTCTGGAAAGATGAGGATCATCCTTCATGTCATAGGGCTGGGTGGGTGTCAGAGCGGAAGGATTTCTGTCGTGATCATATTAAATAATTGGACTTTCTATTATAATCACTGACTTCAGAAGAAAGACATTGCAGCAACTGTTCTTTTTTTCCCCTGCAGAGTCACATTTCTGCAAAGTAACATTTTGTAGTGTTATACTGAAAGCATTATGAACACTGCCAGCAGAAGATACAACACAAGATGGTGAAACAGTATATTGGTACAAACTACCATCATTTAGGGTCAGCCTGCTGCGAGTCCTGCGCCTTCTGGTGTGAGCCCTTGTTAGCTCTGCGTATTCGTCTTCTCCCTTGAGGTTGTAACCAACAGAGAAGAAAGAAATCAACGTTCTGGACAGATGATGCTAAAACCCCAAAACAAAACACAGAAGTACCCCTGTTACAGTTAGAAGCATACAATTTGCTGGCTTCCATGAATTTTGAATACGGTCCTACAAAGAAGGTATGTGTTTATGGTGATCCTGTTTTCTGAGGCCTGTAGGAAGTGGTGGTTTATGTTTTTTAACCTCTTCTGTGCACTTCAGTTTGAATGATCTCTGCTTGTGCTCAGTGATTCTGGTCAGATGAAAGTTTGGATTCTGCTCAGCAATATTTCTGGCAGGAGTTCACCTGAAGGAAGTAGTACAGTGAAGTATGATCCTGTGCCAAAATCAACTGCTTTAACAGTTCATCCTCTGGCCACTCTACCCTATCTGTGTACAACAAGTGCATCCATTTTTATACTTGAATCCTTCATGCGTTAAGAGACGTTTTACCATTCTCTTTTCCTTTGTGGTCTGGCTGCCACCTCTCACCTTTATTGTCAAAACTTTATTTCAGGTCAAGCAGAGCATGGCAAATTGCACACAGTTTTGATATCTTTTACCTATTGATTTGCCACCCACCTTTGCCAGGATCTTTGGTAGCTTTTGCTGCAAGAGTCCTGTAAAGATGGGTATGCAGATACGTGTGTACTCAAGACCTAGAAGGAAGGAAAGACAAAACTATCTTACATAGTTCTTGTAATGTTTTTTTCTTTATTCATATGAAACTTTTTAATGAAGTAAAGGTATGCTTAAAAAGAAAATCTTGTCTGTGTTACTGCCAGCAGTAGAAGGACTTTCAACTAGAATGGGATCAGGATTTCACTGTACTTGTGTAGCATGAAGGCTGTAGGTAGCACGAGTGGTGTCGGTTGGCAACAGAGCCTACTCTTCTGACTGTGTGCCTGTCTGGAAGGCCAAGGGTGTTGTAAGTTTTTCCTGCAGGGAGGAAAGCATGGCTGTGGATTGAGGAGTCTGTAAAACGATCCTGTTCATTTACAAAGAAAGCAGGGCAATCAGTTTCCCTGAAAGCAGGACAGGAATAATAACAAAAGGTTTCCTTGTGTTCAGCTGTCACCCTCATTCAGCTAGCACCAGACCTAGCAACTTTCTCAAAGTTTTTCCCTTTTATTCACACGACTAAGACTTCAGCAATTGCCTAGATGTCATCTTCTTTGATGCATTTTGTCCTTTTCCTTCATGCTTTTTCCTTTCCTGGTTGCACATCCTGTTAAAAATATTTCCCAGGGAACACCTCTATTAATTCCTAAGCCATCCTGAATATACTTTCTTTGGGATATGGGTGACCTGTCTGCAGTTTGGTTTTGCGCCTGGCCATCTCGAACATTTAGTTTGGACAGAAGGTAGCGTTTATGCTTGTAGTTTGTACAGAGTTTTAACTCAGCTCGTAACAGAAACAGCTACTGAACATCCTGACTGACTGTATATGTAACTTGGATAGCCGTGGCTGTTATCTCCACACTGCCATAGCTTTGTTGCCTGAAGTTAACTGTTTAATGACATATCGTGGCTTCTTTGTTTATCTTCACAAAGATTACTATTTCTTGTCAGTAAGTATCCTGGTGGCATTATGTATGGTCTGCATATGGATAAATACAAAGGGCTCCGGTCATCTTTGTCAGCAGCAACATAATCTGCATTTTAGGATATTGGCATTACACATGCTTAGTTTCTACAGGGATGATCTGAGTGTAATTGATAGATGTTATCACTTGAGTTAAGGGCTGGGTGCAGATCTGAACAGACTGATAACATCTCTGTAAGAACCTTCTTGTTGAAGTTGTGTTGCCTGTATACTTTGAATAAAAGTTCTTGAACTGCTAGTTTCAGGCCAGCCAGAATAACTCCATATTTCAGAGATGTTTAGAACAGAAAATCTGCTAAAGCACCTTCCTTTTTTGAGGTGGAAACCTGATAGGAGAAAGAGGGAACGTCTGCAGCCATTGAAACTGCCTAAATTTTGACCATATAAGCTAATAAAGTTCAACTGTGACCTTGTTTAAGCTTATTCCAAAAGTGAAGTCATTTCTGGCATCTAAAGTAAGTCCTTGAAGCTTTAAAATCATGGCTCTGTAAACTAGGTTCTTCTGCATTACAAATAAACTATTAGCATGCACCATTTAAGACGTGAATATGAGCTGTTTTGCTTCAACCCATATGCACAGTTCAGAAGGTCATGCATTACCACAGTATCTCTCCTGTTATTTTAGGGCTCTCCTGTTATGGTTGGCCCTGGTCACATGGCATTTGGTTTCTGTTATTTTTCCATGGGTTTGGCTTTTAAGGATAGACACATTTCAAGAAAAATCCAACAAGTTGTAAAGTTCACAAAGGCTGAGGACTACGATCGCTTTTAGACTGGAGCAGTTGAAAGGAGATAAGCATCTTGTTCTAAAGACTGTGACTGTTTAATCTAAATATAGTGTACCTAAGTTACGAGTAATGGAGAGAGCAAAACTTGGTGTGGGTTATCGGGTAGGGGAGAGACAAAAAGAAAACAGAGGCAGTTAGTGTTGTAGTAGCCCTTAGCAGCTTTCTTACTTAGACCAACTGTTGCTAAATTACTCAAGATTTAAAGGCAAACAGAGCCAAAAGTGGAGAAACAATGCTCTTTGTTGAAGTAAAGTCCAGTAATTAGTTTGATAAATAATACAAGGAGTGGAAGAGGGATTCCCTTCTGGTGAAAATGCTGACCCTTTGATCCTCAGCTGTGGCTCATCATTTAAACTGGTGTTTTTCTTGTTTCTGTGGTTTTTACCGTAAGTTTTTCCTAACCTCTGTATAAAGACCTATACAGCAAATGTAGGCACCCTTTGTTTAAAGAGTGCCTGGAGGGTAGAGTAAAAATTCCAAGGACTACATTTCAAAATGTATGTGGCTGTTTAAATGATCAAATACTAGTAGTATTAAAAGGAGTGTGTGTCTCCTCTGTTGTCTCGGTACTGAAAATTTGCCTTGGGGCTTATAGACTGGCCGTCTAAATGATGTGGTAAGATTGTCAAAACTAGGAACTGCTTAAGAGTTTAGAAAATTTGTTTGCCTCAGACTTATTCCTAAAAATGCTTTTGAAAATAGAATGAAATGCCAGCATGAAAGAAGTACATTTTGGATTTGTAGAGACTCTAGCCGCTGATGTAGAAATATTAGAAGGCAAGGGAGACCTGAGGGAATGTGTGCTTAGGTTTTTCAGTCATAAAGAATAGTGTTATATACACATAAATCCAGAGAACACAGAATTGTATGAGGAACTGTGGATGTGGAGTCTTGAAAGACTGGTGAATGTTGGCAGGGTTTATTTAAGCTTTTCAGACTCTGCGAACAAACCACTCAACAGAAGTTTGATGCAGCAACCCTAACACCCATAGTTGGTTTGTATTTCACAGGAACGTGCCCAAAGGTCAATGAAAGACCAAAACGCTTCATGAGAAGCTACAGAATAAGATGAGAGGAAGGATCTGTCTCTCCCACTGTCTCCTACACCTCCTAGAGTACTTGTTGCTCATGCTGCAGGAAAGATGTGTTCTTAACTTACTTCAACTGTTCTAGTGTAACTGATTTTGTTTAAATATACATGACAGTATCAAAGAGCCAAGATTTGTGTTTGTAGCAAAATTCCTCTTTTGTCACTCTAATCAAATTAAAATTTGATTCAAGAATGCAGTATTTTGGTAATGTAGATATAGCATACTTGCAGGAATTTGGATATGTGAAGACTGAGGTTTACAATACCAGTAACATAAGGTTTTGAAGACAACTGACGTATTTTTTCCTACGCGCTTGTCTTAAAATTGCTAGAGTAGCCATACAGTTAAACATAATGTAACTTCTGCTCCAGAGAAGAGCAGAACAAAGTAATACATCTACTGCAGTGTCTCTGGCTTCTCTCATTGCAGCATCAGACTGAAATGAGAGATTAAAAAGTCGATGTTCTGGTGGGAGAGAGATACATAATCTTACTTTCTTTTTACATCAAAAACAATTTTGATATGTTCCTTACCAATTCCCAGTTCTAACTGTTGCTCACTGGACTTGCGTCAGCATCAGAGGGAATTATTGAGTAAAAATCAGAAGCATGCGTTGAATAGTTTAGTGGAGTAACAGGACCTCATCTGCTATGGCATGGAGGAGTACTGCCATAAAACCAAATGCACCACTATTTAATGAACAGTAGCTGCACTATTTGAATAATGCTGGTTAGCTCTACAGTGAAGTCAGGATTAAAGCTGGGAACATAACTGTGTCCTTGCTGTCTAAGGAAGGGACAGTAAGAACTGAGACTCCAAAAAGAAACAAGAGTGTCTTTTTCTAGTTGGTTTTTTTTGTTGTTGTTTCTGCATAGTGTTGCGTAGTTCAACAAGGACTCAGTTGACTGATTTAACCGAGGCCCCATTAAAATGGATTTTACTCTGGGTCACCTAGAGTTTAAGAAGTTCAGGAAGAGAGCAGAAGAAATATTTTTCTGTGTGCTTTCAGCATGCCTCTGCAGGGGCTCTGCAGCAAGTGAGCTGTTGTGAGCAAAGGGCCAGATCTCTTGGACAGACCCAGTTCACCTGGGAGGGGAGAAGGGAACCTTGTTGTTAGTGGCAGGAAACCTATTGTTTATTATCAGTCAAATCTAAAAATATGTGCAAGTGTCCAGAGGGAAGAGGGATATAAAACTAGCATCACGTTCACTGAGAAGTATCTATCCTCTACTTCTTTCCTGCGTTAACAGTATGAAAGCGTTAAGACAGGCCCTTTCTCTTGTCTTCTCCAGTGTATTTTGCTAACTCGCACAGCTTCCAAATGATTTTTTTCCTTTCTCTTCATGATTCTTCCTCACCTTAAGAAAACTCCACCAAAAATTGAACACAAAAGTGCAAAAAGAGAAAAGAAATGCCATCCTAGCTTCTCACAGCTGCCTTCAATTTCTGGAAGAATACATACCTATGTAACTAGTTTCCTTAAACTGAAGGGGACTTTTATTTGTTTAGTGTATATTTGCAGTGGACAAGCATTCTGTGGCTGCTGGTCTCCAGAATGAAATATGAGGAATAAAAGCAACTTGAAATCATAGAGAAAGTCATTGAGTTTTAGACTTTGTTCTTGACCAGGAACCTCTTAGAATTTGTCCCTTTTGTTATATGGTTGAGGTGCAAGATTTTTTTGCTAGAGGTTTTACTTAAGCATCAGTAAGGTAGTGAGCTTTTTAAGACTGAAATAAGCATTAGTCACAAGTACACAGCACCAGCTCTTACAGTGTGGTTCAGCTGGTCTTGGAAAATCTGGAATTTGGATAACTAACAGATGTTCTTAGCTCTGGTCTCCTTCAAGGTGGTGGTTGTAGATATTGTTATAGAGACAGAAAGTTTGAAATACTTGAATACTGGGGATTTTAAAGGTCAATTGTGCCATAGGTATTGAATCTCTCTAACGATTCTATTTTAACATTTAGTGTGAAGTGTTCTATAGACACAATCAGCTTTTGAGTTGTGTGCAGAACAGAAGAGATTTTTCTCTTTTCTCTGTATGGGAGAGAAAATATTAGGGCTGCTTATAATTGGCCAGATTATGAATTAAGTCTAAACTTCTGGTTTCTTGGGATTCTCGGGTTAACAAGTGACCAGCAGCCACCAATGCGTTTCAGAGCAGGCTTCAGATGCCTCTGAAGTATGCTGAAAAAGTACAAATTCAGTGTCAAAATATGGAATGACTCATTTAATTTCTATAAATTATGTTGTACAGCTGCTCAGGTTGGGTAACTTTAAGGGTTTGTCTAATATTAGAATCGGTGCTCAGAGTGATTGCCTTCCACAACTCAGGCTTTGTTTAGGTCTGGTATGGCAAGGGACATAGAAATACAGCCATAGAGCATGGTGCCAGGCCTGAACAGAGTCCCCTGTGCTACAAATAAACTCATGGGAATGGCACTGTTGTTTTATTCTTTTGTCTTGCATGAACCATGGACTGTTGCTGGTCAGAAATTTTCTGACAAAATGAGTCAATTCACTGAACTGGAGTTGTTGCCAAGAAAGATTCAGCTAGCTGAGCCTCCTGCTTAGAGGATTTTTGGGTTGAAAAAAAAAAAAAAGGCCTTTTGACATTCCCATTCTAACATTTTCTCTTTTTTCTATTCCAGTGTTGAAATGCTGCTTTCACTGAGACAAAGGAGGACAAAATCTGACAGAAACATTTCAAAAGCATGGAAAGCAAAACTGCTCTCTCCAGCCAATCTGCTCCTCTGCATATGCTTAGTCTGTGGACATTTTTCCCTCCAATTTTTCAACTCCTTTTGCGGTAAGGAAAAATGTTTGAGTTCTTAAACGCTGACAGGTTAGGAAAACTGTTTCCCTTGCTGTTCCCCCTGTAACTGTGCAGCCCTTGTTCGAGGGCTGATAGCGCTGGGACCGCAGCCAGGACCGAGGGGATTCGGTGGGGCTCCGGCTGGCAGCAGCACTGACAAAGGAGCTGCTCTGAGATGCCTTTGTTTTGCTGTCATCAATGTCCCATTGTTTGCCAGGATAATTACCCAGTTAATCCTAACTGGTAGGATAATTATATAAAGCTCATGTCCAGTGTAAACAGGAAACAATATACTTTCCTTATCTTTGCTAGGCATGAAGTTCCCTGACTCCTATCAGCCTTCCAGGATTGGCCCTCAACTGTTTACTGCCAGGCAGTACGCGGTGACAAATTAACATCAGGGACATGGGATCAAGGCCTAATCTCCCTTATTATTCAGGTGAAATCCCTGGGTTTAAGGCTTAATTTTACTGGATCTAAGGATTACACCTAGTTAGGTTGTGTCCTATACCTATAGCCTTCCAGCTGGTTTTTCTAACTTTGAAACAAATAGTTCCAAAAGTTCATGTTTTAACAAGCCTTTTCTCAGTTCTAATAGTAGTTCTGCTACTGTGAAATGGCAAAGTGTAATTTTTTTATACCCACAATAAAGAGGACAATTACTGAGTAGTAATACAACTTGCTGTATAAAAATCTTACTATTACTATTGCAAAGTCTTGAACACTTGGTTTAAACCAACCTCTTAACTGATTACAATTATGAGAAGCAGTCCTAAAAGAAAAATGTCTCATAGTAACTGAAAAATCATGTTTAGTTTTTCTCCTATTTTAACCCTTGAGATTTAGGAACAGGTTTTGCTTTGCATTTTCATGTTGAATATTGGTGCCTTACAGCATGAGTGAGGCTGTTTGCTTCAGTAGGACTGTTTGTACTGGTGAACATATCAACAGGTGGCTCATAATAATAACTGTTTCAACAGTTACTATGTGCAAACTGGTAAAATACTAGTGAAAAATTGGACTGGGAAGACAAAAATTCTCACTTTTGACAAAGTTATGAGTAGCACAGAACTGCATGAGTACATATTGTATAGTCAGATATTGGCCTATACCTTAGGAACTGAGAGGATGTAGTGAATGCTGCATATGTACCTTTCCTGCTGCCAGTTGCTTTGCTCCATAAAATCTCTTGTATTTCCCAGGCTTGCTAACATCCAGGTAATCATGCTGGATGTACTAGTGGTAAATCAGGCTCTGAATAATAACATTTCACCACCAGGCTCTCTAGCCTTGAGCAGCAGACCCTTGCACACTCTGATTTAGGTGCTTGCAGTGTGCACAAGGTCACTGTGCTTTACTCCAGTTCTCCCACTGCAGGTTTTGTGGTGGGTAATGTTGAGCCAATGGTGGAAGTGGCAGGAACATTCCCTACAATAACAAGACTATTTTAATTTGCCTGCATTTCCCACTTATGTTAATGGAGAAGGCATGTCAAAAACAGCTGAAGAAAAGGCATTTCAAAGGGTTGTGTAAAGCTTCCTAAATAACCTGGTATGTTAGGAAAGTTTTTTGCGAGTAGTATAGAAGTGTATCCTTTTGTTCTCAAACATCCTTTCCTTTCCCTTCCAGATAACATCTTGCAGGTCCACTATTTTAACATTTATCAGTTTTGATTTTTGTTAAGTATATTATCCCCTGTTCCACTTGAATTTCTAGCTGGAAGCTCTGTATGGTGCTTCATACAGTGCAGCTTGTTTGTTCCTGTAAACCTTTCTGCCATCTTTTAATCATAAAAATTTTCATTTCTCCAGTCACTTTACAAAATTCCAAAAGTGCGCCCAGGAGATTCAGTGAATCCACATTCCTGTCATCCATCTTTTTGAGGATTTTGCTTTACGTGACAAACAGCTTTTGAAATATCTAGTACTGGGCAGGCCAACAAATCAGATCAACACCTTTTGTCATTTGGCTCATTCCCAATCACTGTTGAGAAAACAAGAGTGTGGACTGCTACCTGTTTGGTAACTTTCTGGAATAAGATGGATTTGGGAAGAAATAAGGGTTTTAACACTCCATGGAACACCACCTGTCAGGCAGGTTTCTGACAGACTCTGGCCTCATTCTCTCTGGCTGGCTTCTCAGTCACCAGGTCACTCTGAACCATGACCTTCCTCCCCAAGCTGTAGAAGCTGCATCTCCAGGGATGTCCAGGAGACAGGAGCTTAGAAGCCCATGGCCTGTGCCGGGCCAAGGGTCCCAGCTGAAGCAGTAAGGGAACGGGGGGTCAGGAAACCTCTAACGGCCACTGAGCAACTCTGAAATGCCATTTTGTTAAAGCATCTGGGTTCCTAGGCCAACAGGCAACAAAACTGCATGTGCAATAACAATTTTGTTTCAGAAAACAAATAGTATTTCACCATATGTATGTACTTTATCAGACTTCTGGAGAATTTTTTAAAAAGTGGTGTAAATTGAAAGTCTTGAATTTCAGAGGCACGCAGCAATAACTAAGTGGGGAAAAATAGTGCAAGATACACTTTAATTTAAATTTCTGAAGTAGAATTTGTTATGCTAGTTTATGGTTAATACTAGGATTTGTCCTATTAGCCCACGTAGTTTTTCTCATTCAAATCTGTGAATAAATGAAATTAAATGTCCCATTACCATAACTTCTGAGAAGGATACACAGTAAATTAAGGCTATCAATTTCACAATTTCTGCTGCTATGAGATTCCTTGCTTTTCCCTTTCTGCTCTTTGTCTTTTTTGTTACTGTGCTTGTTCCGTGAACTGGCAACCTGCTCTGTACAAGCTCAACATCAGTCGAAAGACATTAGCTCCGACAATGCTATATCTGCAAACCTTCCCCCAAACGAGTGCCACTGTCATGGCGTTCTGGGAAAGAACAAGTAATTTCTGAAGACCTTATTTAGGGCTCCTCAATGAAAACAAATATATTAGCAGTGAACAGGGAATCAGTAGAGATGGTGAAACAATATCCTGAGCTATATCCAGCCCTTCCTGCCAGTAGGGTTAGGTCTGAATTTGCATCTCCTGGTACTGTGTGCACACCTGTACAGCACGACGATACAGCAGGAAAACAAGCTTTGCCATTTTGCCTCATGGATGGCTTTCAGGCTTGGCTCAGAAAGGTGCCTTCTAGAACGTGCAATGTGGAGCCTTCTAAATAGAGCTCGGTTGTGTCCGACTGCAGTCGCTGGTGGAACAACTGTTCTCTCCTGATCTGCAGGCGTAGTTGGAATTTTCAGTCGCCGATTGCTGATGGAGTTGCTGTCTCTATACGACTGTTGAAGGCTTGTTTTCTATGCTTGTTCTTGCGTTCAAGCCCTCAGCTAGAAGTCAGACAACAAATGTTTGAGAGGAAGGAAGCATCTGTTGCACTAGTGCTGTAATTGCATGCAGAAGATGTAGGTTCAAATTCTGGCTTTGCTACAGATTTCCTATGTGACCCTGCACAAACATCCCAGTGCATCAGTTGCCGTAGCAAAACAGAGATACTGTTTCCTTCCTTCCACTGCCTGTCTCCCATACAGGCTTTTGAGCACAAAAATTTTTACTTATGATTTTACAGAATAGCACTTTCTGCAGTACGGTCCTGACTTTTGGCTGGGGCCATTAGCTGCCTCGGTGTTACCAATAATAAATAGAAACAAAGCAGCCTTGTTCTGCAACAATGGTAGCCCTGGACTGCTGTCCAGGCAAGCCTGATCAGAAGCATATGCACTGTTTAGAAAGTATTTTATCTCTTATTACCAATTCCCTCGTTCGCTTAGCCTTCCAGTTATTCCCATGTAAAGAAATAGCCGATGCCAAAAGCCAACGAGTGAAGCTGTACCTTCCTCCCTTCACTTCTTGATGGGATGTGGAGAAGTAGCAGCTGCTCCTCGTGTTCTGGCATGATGTTGATACCTAAGTGCCCCGAGTGAGAGTGGTGGCCAAGGGGTGGAAGTGGGACCAGGAGCCAGGCCAGTGTCTCTTCCTTCAGTGTGCACTAACAGATGTGACAGGAGGTTCATCCTCACCTGTGTCTCTGGTGGAGGATGCACAGAATCAACCATGTGCTGGGGGTCATCTGCGAGGTGGGGACTAGGAATGGGATCATCTCTGGTGATGCTGCCCTGAACACTGCATTGGGCATCAGCCATGAGTGCGTTTCCCCATGAGGTAAGTGTCAGAGTCTGTAATGTTTTAAATTGCTACAGAAAAACAGCCTTAAAAATATGACGACATATTTACCCGGAAACGAGCTTTAAAAACAGGGCGTTACGGGCAAGTCTTTTCAGCCACCAGTCTCTGAGAGTGGAAAAAGCCAACTGACCCATTAGTCCACATAAGTAGTTCTGGCCTGGAAGTGATTGAAAATGCCCTGCGCTCTGAGGAAACGATGTAGGAAGAACTTAGCTTAAGAAACATGCTAGCAATGCCTCTGCTGGTCAAGGGTGCTTTTGTTAAACTGTTCACTTCTGTGGAAGATTGCAGGGGTCTCTGGGACTTTTGTGGTACATAATGCAAAGCTGTGAGAGATTTATAGTAGTTGGGGAGTGGAAAGGGAGTAGTTACATTGGTGTGGTGATGCCTTAGCAAATATGCTTCGTTGCAAACAAGCCCTAGGACAACTACCGCTAGTATCGGAGTGGTGTCTCCTAATGGCAAGATGGGATGCTAACAGAACAGTAATTCACAGGGAGGAGTGCCCTCTACAAAATTACAAAGTCTCCCTTTTAAGCTCCTGGTTTATTTCTGGAGGTTTTCATCAGCCAAACATTGGCACAACATTGTTTATCCTAACTGAGGAGACCACAGCTTGAAGTGATTGTAGGCCATTAAGAGTTACAGAGAAGGGGAATATTTTAGGCACATTTGGGGACTTTAAGAAATATATTGACTAAGGAGGCAATACTTTGATCAGGTTCCAAGACGAGCATATAAAAACCCCTTTTTGATTAAAATGAATTTCAGTTCTGCAGTAAGGTGAGAGAGGGAAGGAAAAATGCTTGCTAAAGTAATTCCTGTCATAAACCTCTGCTTCCTTTCCACCCTGCCTGTTTCCTTGTGTTTTCCAATTGATAAAAGATCTCTTGCCCCTGCCACCTGCCTGTGAACTCATCACATCAGTGACATTCCCTCTCAGCTTTCATCCATTTTCCTTCATTTTCAGTCATTGTCCTCTTTCTTTCTGATTGCTCTGTTTCTTGTCCCTTCCTGCCTCACCCTCTATATCCATCATCACATGGTTTATTTTTGATTCTCCCTCCCCAAAAGCAGAGGAATTCTTTCCACTTTGGTAATTTTGAATCTACCTATGAATGAGTACACTCTCATAAAGGAGTAGTATTCTGAAGTGTTTGGTGTGCTGTCAGTGTTCTTGTTAATTAGAGTTTCTGTAAAGGTTGTTGAAGGTCAGTTCAGTGCCTGAACATTGGTGACTTATGTACAAAAGGTTCTTAATTGATCAAACTCATATGACTCTAAGTCATATTGTTAAAGGTCTTTGTAGGATCCGTGGGGACCCCATGCCAAACATATACTTGCCACAGTCAGATCCTTTAGCTCTCAGAGCTGTGGTTGTCAAAAGTGCAAAGGAGCAAGTGCTCAAGGCCGGATTTCTGAAGGTCTGTTTCGTTGTCTAACCATCTCTGAAGTGGGAGTTTGCCCTTGGTGCTTGTTGCAGTGCAGTTGACTTTGGTTACCTGGTTTTTCCAAGCTCTATTGAGAACCTCTGCTTCTGTGTTTGTTGCAGAATCCAGGCTTCACTGTGCATTAATGTGGAGGCCAGAAACTGTAGGAAAAGCAGGTAAGAATGTAGCCACGTGATAGCAAAGCAGGAAGGCAGTATGTGTAACTTGGTTCTTAGCTGATCTTGACAATCAGCCAACCATAGAGGTTGTCTGGGGCTATTCCTTTATCTTTCACAAGCAGAAACTAAGTTTGTGTTTAAATGTCGGGTAAGTACTTGCAGGAGAGCATGTGCATTTATCTGTCTCGACAAATACTAACCAGCTTCCTGAGGAAGAGCTTTACTCCCCCCAAAATACCAAGGACAATTTTCCTTATTCCCAAAGAGAGATGTTTAACAATAAATTAATATGTACAAGATGGGAATCACTCTGAAGTGAGAATAATTAAATTTGTTGCCCATCCATGGGAGGATACTTTTCAGCTTTGAATGTGTTTTGCTATAAGCTAAAATATATGACTTTTTTTTATAAGGAAAGTTGTCAGTTAACGCTGGATCAGTAGTAATTTTATTAGCCTCAGAACCATCCAGTGTTATTTGGAAGAATCTGCTTCATTTTCTATCTGCACATCTGTGTAGCAGCTGCAGGCACATACTTCCCAGGGGCTCAGTCTAATTTGTAGAATTACAGGGGTTGTGCCTGACTATAGAAAAGGTCTATTAGTGTTGCTCATGTTGAAAATTTAGGCTTGATGCCTTCCACATGTTTTTTTGTTTTGTTTTGTTAGTCTTTTTCTAGGTCTCTAATTAACCCTTTGGAGAAATTTCTCTTAAAGCAAGGTGACTATTGTGTTATCTGATTCCTGATTAACCGTTTTCAGGAGGCCACAGTTTCATACCACGTCCTTTCTGAGTTTCTAACAACAGTGTCAGATGAACCGTGAACTCAGTTGGATTTTTTCCCTCCTCTCTCTCTTTCTTTTAATTGCATACAGAAATCAATTTCTCCATTCCTGGAAAGCAGCCACTCTCGCAGAAATAGCAGTTGACAGAAGTGTGTACAAAGCACACAGAGAAGACTGTATCAGCCAAATTGAACCCTGAAGATACTTTTGGATGGCAGAGTGACGTTGAGCAGATTTGAATTTGGTCAAAACAACAAACACAAGGCTTCACTACAATATTTACCAGCCTCCAGCAGCAGCCTGCACCTCCTGCTGCAGCGAGGCACAGGGCTGTATTCTTTGAACACGGTAAATCAGTAGTGGGAGGGTCAGTCCTGCAGGCAGCTCCACGCAGATGGATTCCTCACCTCTCTGAGTCCGACTGAAATCTACTGTATGTTTATATTCTGCAAGTGAAAAGCATCAGAAACAAAAAACCAACCAAACAAAACATTTTTCTATTTCTGAACCTTTGGACAATATATCTGTTGTCTGGGGTCTGACTGACCAGGGCTTCTTGCCAGACTGGAACCTCATAGAGGAAAGTGTCACCTACTGAATAACCACTGCCACGTCCTGCCCTCTTCCTTTGCTGGCTGCTCTCTAAACACTGCTGTAGCTCGGCTCATCCGCTCCAATAAAAGCTGACAGCTTCGTGTCAGACACGTTCTGCGCTTGGAGGAGCCCTCAAACTGAGTTTTCAAGTGGGAAAAACATTGCCCTTTTGTGTGAGCTGGGGAGTATTGCTCCGTCATCTTGTGGAAAGTGAAACGAGGTGTTTTTAAAACTATTTTGCTGGAGTTTTGGATTTGCTACTGGAAAAGAAATTGCAGCTAAGAGGAAAGCACTTACTTTTTTGCCAGGCTAGCTCTAAAAACATCAGTTTGTAAACCTAAGCCAATACTTTTCCTTTTAGATCTGCTTCTTACTGGTCTGTGTTGATCTCAGTTGTTATGATACTTTTGCAGTGCCTTGTTTCGCTCCTGCTGCAAGGCCTGGTTTCACTGGAAGAGCCATGTCTTTCATGCTAGATTATGGCCACACAACACAGTTTGCATCACAGAAATCCTATCACAATAGAAAGCGTAGTTCATGGAGAAGTTTGGCACAAAGCACAGAAACAGAATGCAGGCGGACTTCATGAGATGCTGTCAAAACTGAATGGAAAACAGTCCAAAGAAAAGATTTTAACATTTCCCAGTATTTTGGGTGGCACATGACTTTGCAGGGAATAAATTTCAATATTTTAATTGTTCCTCCTTTATTTGAAAGTTAAAAGAATATATAATCATTATCTGTGAGATCAAATTTATAGCTTCTGAAGGCTGTCTTTATGGACAGGTTTTTGAATGGAGCGTTGTAAGGAGGCCATTTAAAGAGAAAGTACATTGTCCATAGGTGTTACGCAGTTGAAGGGAAAGGTGTTAAGACTAAAGCTGTTAAGACGTTATCTATAGGACCAGCAGCTATGCATCATTGAACTTACTGTTATATCCAGACCTTCTGTGACCATTCCCCATATAGGATCACTTCCTGTAAGGAATATAGAGAATTTTTGTATTTTGTTAAAAGGGGCTTCTTAATCTTTATAGCTATATAACCTTACTCTTGCTCCAGATTTTCATATCCTCTGTATTACTTTCTTTTCCATTCTTGAACCACATGGACATATATATAAAAGAATTAACTGTTTTATTTTAATTTCATTGATCTTGGGGTAACCATTTGAAGAGATAACCTCTCAATCACAGCACTTTGTTTCTGGAATGGTCATTGAAACTTTTAATGAAGGAAGGAGCAAATTATTATTTTTTATTCATCACAAAATTCATTATTTCCAGTCAGCTTTCTACTCAGTGTGCTATAGCTAGTGAATTGTTCAAGAGATTATTAAGAAGATGATTTACCTACTTTTTTATGGGAACAGGGTTTATGATTTGATAATCTAATCAATTTGATAATGAATTTCAAGTACAAAGGCAGTTTCAAGAAAATACTGTTCATTAACTGCATGTGGAGTAATGATACCTGACATTCATCTGAAATTTGTTGCACAAGATCCCAGTGCTCTTTAGCCACAATTACCATACTGATCCTGCTGAAATAATTGATTAAACTCCCATAATCTTCGGTGGAGCCAAGAATTCATCCTTACTTGAGGTCTTTAAGCCCTCTTGCTCTTTCTGTTCTTAACATCTGCCCTCTCCCTTTCCCTCTCTCACCCTAAATTCCCCAGTCTATGTTTATGGGCTTACTACATACATCATCAAAATGCAGCTATTCCTGTTCAGCAGCTTGCAGTGGTGTTACCTAAATAAATGAAGAGAAATATAGGAATGGAGTATCAAATATCGTAGGTGGCCTCAAAACTTTTTTTTTAACATTGAAAATATTATTAAAATGTATTTTGACATTTAAAATTACATCACCTTGTCTTTGCATGTGCTCTTTCTTCAAACCCGTAGTTTTATTTCTGACAAACTGAGCTAATTCTGTAAGAATTGCTCAAGTGCTTGAAAGGACATGTTGGCAGGTGCAGCTAGAAGCTTACCACAACATAAGCAGGCACATACAATGGATTCAAAACTCTTTCGTCCGTAGTTGAGGGTCATTTTATCATAGATTTAGCTAACAAAAATATCATGCCTAGTGAACTAAATGAAAGATGACTAATCACATTTTCCTATTCATTGTTTACCTTTCATTCATCATCTGTTCTTTAACTATGAGCTCATTATTTTATATTCCTTCAGCTGAATTTGTGCAAAAGAAATATATTCTCACATGCTGTGTTGCCATCTGTTTGCTCTGGCAAGTTATCCAGTTTTGCCTTTCAGGAGGCTGCCATGGTGTTATGCAAACATGTCTGTTCATTTGCTACACCATCTTCAGCCATGCTCTCTGTTCCAGCTTTCACATCTGTATTTCTAACTGTGTAATGTCCAGACTTAAGCCAACTCCATTGCTATTTGGAGAACTTCAAACCTAAAGGAAAAGATTAATGGTCATTTAATAACCTGTGAGCAAAACTCTCTGCTTTGGTTGTCTTCATTGTTTAACTTTAGTTGATGTATGTGCAAGAGAAAAAATGAAGTAATGGGAACAAACTCAACTAAGTCAGGAGATGTTTGGAAGTCAGATGCATTTTTGGTTTAGTGAGAGCCTGAAAAAGTAGCAGATCTGTGGGAAACATGAAAATATGTGCATTAAAGCAAAGGGAGTCTCCATTGGTCAGCTTTACTAAAATACATGGGTAGATTGTGCAGTACTACTTTTGTGGTTTGAAAAACAAATAAACATTAGGTCACATTCTTAGTACATGCCTGTCAGCATAGGTCCTTGAAGTCAACGAGGTTACACCAGTATATTTTAGCTAAAATCTGTCCCTGCAAACGAATAAAAATGGTGGTGATTTTTTATGGCCATTTTTTATGACTGTGTAGGTCAAATTCAGGTTTCTGAAAAGCTGTGCTGTCGCTAATAAGTGCCTACTGCCATTCAATAGAATGAATAAAGGAATACAGGTGCATATATTATTAGGCTATGGATATTTTTTCCTACTGTCATATTGATAGTAATATTGCTTGGCTTTTACAGTACTGTTTCTAGAGAGCTCTCCAGAGATGGGCACCTGTGACATTGTTGGTTAGGAAAAGGAATATTGCTCTTAGGCATACAACAGAAATAGAAGAAAAAGTTGCTGTTTGGCTTTGTGCCAAGCCAGCTCTAAGTACTCTAGTGCTTCAAGACGTTTTTAAGGAACTATCTTTTTCTAGCTGATTTTGAAAATGGAAAGTTCAAAGGAGCTTAGGGCTTGTTGGGGCAAAGTTTGATATTGGCCACACGGTACAGTGTAAATAAGGAATAACTCAACTGAAGAAAATAGGGCCATAGTAGGAGGTACCTTGTTTTTGCAGTATCATATTTATTAGTATAAAACACATACTTAAAAATAATTTTTACAGTAGCTTCATTTCCATTAAGAAGTATTGTAACATGCATTTTTCTGGTTTTATTTTTTATTTTTGAGTACTTCACTGTGGGGCAATTCATAAAATTTCTCAGAGTGAAAAAGTGCTATCACTGCTGAGTCCAGATCTGGATTGAGGTTGTCACATCAGTGGGCTTCAGAAAGATGCAGGTGATTTGAAGGAAATACAGGCAGAAGCAATACATTTTATTTAGAGGTAGGGAAGAGTCCTCCTTTTATAAATGCAACAGAAAGTCTGTATTAATAGTTTGGCTAAAACACAGTTAATACTTTCCACATATCTGTGCACATGAATATATATCAGGCAGTGTGACTGTTTATTTTTTTCTTGTTTGTAATTATTTCCCCTTACACTCTCCCAGACAAAGGACAAATTTTGCGAACCATCAAGAAACTGATATTAAAGTTTCTTTCTTACGATGGTCTTTCTCTTCTAGGACTTAGCTATGGTCAGCCTTGTGCTCCTTGCAGTGGTACTGAGACAGTTGTTAGGCAAGCATTGCCCTCCACTGGGAGAGGGACAGATGACTTTAGCAAAAGACCCTCCAGTTCTCTGCCCTGTGTGTCCTAAAGCAGTTCCTCTCTTATGAGGAATTTTGGGAAGCACAGGGATCTTGACACCCCTCAGAGGGCACCTCCAAGTTGCCCCTAGGAGGTTTTGTCCTCGTCGAGTATAAAAGGGGCCGTAAGTCTGTTCCTAAAAACAAAGCAGGCTCTCAATCGCTGCATGCAACTTGTTGGCAAATTGTTATGCCACCAGGACAAATTTGCTGGAACCGGTGTGCAAATGTCCATGGCAAATCTCCAGACATACTGAAACTTTCCTTCTCATGTAATTCACAGCAATTCTTGAAAGCTTCCCAACTTTTTCCTATGTAGCTATTTTTATTTTGAATGGGAAAGGGGGAAAGAGCATATGCACAGTACCAGATGTAGACACCTTTTATGTAAAATTATATTCTGCTCTTCTAATAGCACACAGAGATGAATTCATTATGTACGTTGGCATCGATATATGGTCTGCATTCACAAGCATGTTGTGAGATTGATTCCAAACCAAACACTGGTATTTCATCTGGGAGAAAATGCCTTGGTTAGCTGCCTATGTACAGACTGCATTTTTAGAATAATGATGGCAATGGCTCGCCTGCCATGTTCACTTCCAAAAACCAAGATTGGTTCCAATTTTTCCTAAGCCTATTTTGGAAAACAGCAGTTCTTGGCTCTTCAAGAATTCACGTTAGCGAGGAACTCAGTTGGCTCATTAGAACGACTAATTTGGCAAATCAAATCATAATGTTTTATCCAAGCTTTACAGTTTAATTTAATTTTGAGTAATTTTCAAGACACTTGGGAAGCCAGCTGCGATCAAGGATGCTGTGAATGGCAGCTCCAGTCAAGCTGGGGAGCTGGCTGCAGCACAGGCAGGGGTTTGGGGATGGTTCCTCCCCAGCGTGTGTGGAACAGCAAGCAGGGTCCAGAGCATAATCCCCAGCCCTCTCCAGCGACTGGTGGATAAGGCCTTCTCTAGACAAAGACCCCTCAGTGGCAAAAAGGTATGGCTACTCCTTTGTGATATCTGGGTACAAGGGCTCTCCAAATAGTATGGTAACACTTAAAAAAATGGAAGGCAATCGCTTGATTGTTTGTCTGTTGACAAAAATGCTCTCCTTTCTCTTTGACAACTCACCCTGAGATGAGACTGGGTGTTTTGTAATGCAAATTGCAGCTATTTATTGACCATAACCACACCATGTTTTGAGAACTGTACAGTGAACCCAGTTGTTTCAGACATTTACAACTATCGGTTTCTAAACCACTTGAAATCACTTGATTGAGACTTCAGTATTTCTAATGGACAGTGGAGTTGCATTTAATGAATATGCCTGGTTTGAGTGGTTTCCAAATATGCCATTTAGCTTATATATCACTGTATTCATCACTTCTCACTGCATCCCTGAATTGTAACTAGCTTTGTACCTGTTACATTTACACACACACACACATACACACCGTGTGAGCGATTCTCTGGGGGGATAGTGCTGTGTAAGCCAACAGCTTGCATGTTTCTATCTGTTTGAGACTCTTATGAGTCTAAAGTACTTTTCAGTTAAAAGATACGTAGAAATTCTTGGCTCTCAATAACTATGTCTCTTTCTCTCTCCTTTCATTTTCTAGGAGGAATATTTCTACATTACCTGTCATGTTGGCCCATGAGTGCTCCAGTGATTTGAATGATCTGGAAAATCTACTTCAAGGTAAATCTATTCTAGTTTAGTTAATATTGGGTTTTTAGTAACAGGCAAGCTAATGAAAGAATGGTAGTCACACAGAACAAAAGTAGTAATGATTTTTTTTTTTTTTTTTTTCTCTTTGAGGAAGAAGTTGAGCAGGAGTGGCAGCTTAGGAGCAGGAGCTGCAAAGCTGGAGCTTGCAGAACTGGTGGTGTCCTTTATGGGCACACATACCATCTCCAGAAGATTATGCTGGGAATACTTGTTTCCCTCTTGGGATGATGGGAGGAGGAAGACATGTTCCACCATAGCTTTCCAGGACATAGGAACACATGATGTAGGTGTGTGTCATTTTTCCACTCCTAGTTTCTTACTTGATGGTCACAGTGGTGAGCCCACAGCAATGGGCTCAAGACTTTTGCTGTATTTGCAAAGCGTGAGAAGTCATTCCCAAGAATACACTGATTTTCTAATTAGAAGAAATATGTCCACATGCATATGGCTTTTCAGCTAACTCCTGCACAGTCATGTAGCTCTTCAGAGCTTTCTTGACTTAATACGTGGTATCGCCCATGTGAGCAAGCTCAGTCAGCCATGGTACAATGTGGTATCACAATGACCCTGTTATATTGTCAAAACCAAACATGGACATTGGCAATTATATTGCCGCTGATTGAACAAAAGAGCTAGACATGCAAAACTGCATTCAGCTTTATGATGAGCAGAATCAGACAAGGGGAACACAGCAGACTCCATTTAGTACCTGGCCATCGTAATGCATCTAGCTCCTGGTTGCACAAACTGTACAACATGAGGCGTTTGCTTTAATCAGCGTTGGATTTTGTGGGAGTGTAGGTCTACCTGCACTCAAGGCATTTGGCATTTTATAAGCCAGATAGCATCTCTGACAGGGAGGGTATTGGGCCGCAGTAAAAAAAAGAGGCCATTTGAGATGCAGGGTCACTCAAACGGAGGGAGATGGAGCGCAGGCACTGCAGAGCTCTGGGCAGGTGTCATCAATCAGAAGAGTTGACATCAACATGCAGAAGGAGACATTCACTCCTGAAGTTCTTCAGTCCATGTGTTAGAAAGTACAAATAGTAAGATCTGAGGAAAATACTGAGTGTTTTCCTTGAACATGGCAAGTTCATGGCTTGATACTGGTTCCTGCCTAAGGTCAATATTTAATCAGATGAATGGAGCATTTGTATAAATGCAGCTTCTTGAGCATTCCAAATGCTACATCTATTTGTAAAGTACTGGCAAAGGGTGTTTAAAGTACTTTAAATTATTCAGTGAAACAAGTCCCTGCAATAACAAGTTGTTTGCATCTACAATTACCATGTGGATTTGAACCAAAGAGTAAGCAAGACTTTCCATGCCTGTAAAGGTTTATGATCGTACTTCTTTCTTATTTTAACAGAATTTTATACAGTAGATGAAGTGTGGACTGTGTATTTTGGGAAGTGAAGCAATTACTGCTTTAATAAACATTCAGCAGAATGTGATTACTTCAACCCACCTGCAGGTGATTTTTTTAAATCCATAATGCAAGCAGTTACAAAGATACTCTAATCACCTGCAGGAAAAGAAAAACAAACAAAAACACAGCAGGAAAAGCCTATTTCTGATTAAGCCCATGGAACCGAGACTGGCCAAAGCAAGCTGTGTGACATAACAGGAATGGAAAGGCCTGGTGCTAGGTTAGCCTCAGGAAAGTTACTGGAGTTTGCAAGTTGATTTGGATCCAACATGCTCTTTGTTAACAACCCGTTCCAGGATTCTCAGAGGTAAGAAAAGTAACCCCCTAATTACAGATGGGTTTAGATGCCATGTTATCTGTTTTATTAACCCTGACTTGAGTGGAGTCAAGATTTCAACCTTTTAACAATATTTAGCTCCCAGAAGTTTAGCCATTTCAATCTCACTAGGTCTTTTCTTATCTTCCTTTTTTCTTTCTGTAGTATTGCAACTTTGAAACTTCTTATGTAAGTCTCTAAAATAACGGCTTGTGCAGCACACTCTGAAATAGATAACTGAATGGCTTCATACAAATTGAGAAACTTTGCAATTTACCTGTTTTGTAGCATTACCTGGGCTAAAGAAGGAGTGCCACAAGTATTCTGCCTGAGAAGGTAGTCTGTATTGGTTTTGCCAATCTACATGTTTCTTCAGAATTTACATTTGCATCTCACTGCATAGATCTACAATGGTACCCACCGCACTGCTAATGATGGCATTTACATCGTGGAATATGTGATTAACTTGTGTCATAAAATAGTATTGCTAGGGCAGTCTGAGCCATACTCATAGCTAACAAAAGTCTTATTTTACTCTTCCTCTGTGATTTTGTTTCTTTAAATCATATGTTGCAATTTCCATATGTTTTCCCTGCAATATTGTTGAAGTTTAGAGTAGGTATAACAAACTTTTATGCAAGCTATTGTCTAAACATCCCTAAAAGCTACCCTAAAGTTTAAATAAATTTAAATTAAAAAAAGAAGAATTTTACAGAACATGCCCAGTTTGTACAAAATAGGAGCTAGATATGATCCACCTTTTCTTATTTAAAAATACCTAGTTTGAATATGATTTGAAGTCAAAACCAAAGTTTATTCATCACATTCTGAATGGTAGTTGCCAATCAAACAACGTCTATGCTTGCTTGTAGTCAGCAACCTGTGTTTCCAGGTAAGAGACTACTATCTTGGTCATGAAGACTGCAAGGAGCACCTCCTCAAGCTTCATGACCTAACTAGCAGTGTTGCCACATTTTTCTTAGAGTTTATCTGCTGTTTTGTTGTTCTCTTAAACATGTGGGGAGCTGTAATGCTTCTTCCTTTTCAGACTGCCCAAACATGCCGCCATGCAACCTCACTTGCTGTAGCAGAGCTCAGAAGTTCAGAAGACCTCTGTATTTACATATTTCTACACTGTTATTGCCATGGGGTCATATATTAGGAACTGTACTGTTCCTGCACGGTGTTCAATGATTTTATGAGAGAAGAAGGAAGTCCTTTTTTCTGTGGTGTAAGGTGGGTTACTTCAGGCTGCCTTTACGTCTAGTATCTCTTGCAGACTGTAGTTCAACTGGAAGCCTTCTTTGTACGTCTAGAGGCAGGGAGGGAGACACGTCCCTTCCATGAGCAGGTAAAGCAGCCAGCGCTGGGGAGCAGCGCTGCTCGGGAGTTAAGCCAGGAACAGACCTGGACTGTCCTGAGCCACAGGAGGCCCAATGACAGACTTAGACTGCTGCCCCAAAACTTTTGGGTTTTTTCTGTGTTTTCTCTCACATGACTTGCAAAAGCCACTGCACCAGCACCGTCCCGTTCAAAAACTGAAGTGCCAAGCCGCTGCTTTCTACATGGCAACATTGCTTAGCAACCCCGTTCTAGCACAGGCATAAAATTGAGACCCCTGGTAAATCCCAGTGCTTGATCACCTGAATCTGTGAACTGCCAAACAATAAGTAACATCTGTATAACAAACTTTTTTTCCATGTCTCCTGATGCCCCACACACCACAGAAAATTTGCTGATCCCTTTATCACTAAAGCAAGGGTGGTGGCAAAAGGCAGGAAGCCACAACTGTAAAGTCACACAAGAAGAGTGCAAGAGAGACTGAAAAACATGGTTTTTATGAGACTAAGAGCATCTTAGATCCATGGATATTTGTTCAGCAGATCTAACAGTGGGAGTTGGAGCTTGCCTCATGCCCTGACATGGAGGAAAAATTTTATATGAGCCCAGATTTGGTGCTCAGTAAAGCTTTGTACCATTCAGTAAAACACACTAACCATTTAAGTGCTTCAGGACAATACTGGTTGTGTGTGTTTTAAGCAAAGAAAAAATACTGAGTTTAGTTAACGAGCAAGAAAGGGTTAAAACTTAGTAGCAGACAGTCTTTGGGAAAAAAATGTAGGGAGGAGGCTTGTGGTACCTGATTTGTTTATTTTTGCAGCTGAGGTTTTCTCCTCTTAGGACGCCAGCTTGCCGGAGCAAAGCTCCATATACAGAAGGTTCATTTACAGTGGCAGCAGGCAGCTGCGCTCTGAGCTCTATTTAGTTTATGTTGTGATGGATGACTTGAGGGGGAGACGTGAAGAGTGAATTAACAGCTTTAGTAAAAACACATTGTTTGTCTTCCCATCGACTTTCCACTTTGCATTACCTTGCTGTGTTACCTCCCTCAGGTCACTGTTCTTGTCTGTCTTGCTCTCTCCTTGTGTCTCCTGTCTTTCAGGACTGCTTTCTTGCCTTGTTTTTGTCACTGGGTTTATTTTTCTTTTTTTTTCTTTCCCGCCCCCCCCAGCCCTTTTCTCCAAGATAGTTTGCTGAAGAAATTAGAAATCCTTGCTTCTGCTGCTTGTGGTCGGGGTGGAGGCTCGCTTCCCAGCCAGGACACTGTTCTCAGTGTGAAGACCTCAAGAATCCAGTAATGCCCCTGTTGGTGAAAAATTCATGTCTGGAGGGAAAGATGCATTCAAACACCTTTTCCAGCTGTGTTTGTCCTAAAAGGTGACTGAAGGAGAATGCCAATACCTTCTGCTTGCTTCCCCATGATAACTGGTTTAGCTCACCTCTTGCAGAAATGGCTTAGGTTGCCCCATAGCAAGCCCCACTCGGGCTTACAGCCAGGCACTGAAACACATGGATGGGGTTGAGGCAAGCTGAACATGTCTATGTAGGAGATAGCTCTGGAGGAGAATTGAGATAGGGCATATTCAAAGGGTAGTCAAGTTGTTAGGATAATTGCCAGGAATCTGGGAGGCTGATGTGCAGGTTTCTTATTCTTCTGTAGGCTTTTTGTGGTGCCTTACCACTGTAACAGAAAAATGTCACTGTCCCACAGAGAAAGGTCCTATTGGTTTTTGTTTCCTCCTTTTTCTTTCCCTGTAGTGCCTAGACATGCACTATACAAGATGACTAAATCTTGAGTGTTAAAAAAAGTGAA
Source organism: Cariama cristata (assembly GCF_000690535.1). Classification (NCBI taxonomy): domain Eukaryota; kingdom Metazoa; phylum Chordata; class Aves; order Cariamiformes; family Cariamidae; genus Cariama; species Cariama cristata. The sequence continues at coordinate 55,645 of NW_009633869.1, forward strand.
TTGTATCACTCTTAACTTGAGATTTATAGAACTGCAAGTTTTAAGTTCTTGCCTTTGTTTGTTTGTTTGTTTGAACATTAAATGATACAGAAACATAGGGCTAAATGGGACCTCGATAGATCCTGTAATTTCTTCCCCAACACAAGGCCAGGCAGCCCATATTTGTGAGGGTCCTCACAGATGTTTTCCCACTTGTTCTTAGAAATCTGCAATGATGAACACACTGTAATCTGATGCATTCTTGACTTCTACTATCCCAAACATAAGAATTTTTTTCTTAATTTTCTTAATTCTTGAGTCTTCTGTGATGAAATGTAATCCCCGTTACTTTTATTCATCACATATCTTGAGAATAGATTTCCTTTCCTTTCTGCAACATCCTTTTGTTCTACCTACCTCCTGTACTCTCATCTACAGACTAAACAATCCAAGTTATGTCATGGTTTTCATCCAACTTTCTTCCAGTTCCAAGAGCTCCTCTTCTTTGCTGAAATGCAGTGCCCTGAAATTAGGCATTGAGCTCCATCTGAGTGGGCTGGAAGTGACACTTCCCATGTGAGCCCAACAGATTGTGTGCTGGCTTACATCCCAGTGTGACACTCACCTTTTCCAGGGGATTCAGGCTGACAACATTACTGCACCCCTTTATCCAGTCCGTAGTTCCCTGGCTGTTTATTCCTCTGTACTCGTAGCACCTTGTACTTGTCCTTATGGAACAGCATTCTCTTCTTTACAGTCTGTCCTCCAACTTCTTGGTTGCCCCTCCTTATCTTCATGTCATTCATCAATTAGTAACCTCATTCTTTCACACTCCTGACTATTGGCTACCTGCTCCTGGTCATATAGTCATAGTAAAAATCCCATGGCAATCCCTGGCAGAATCCTAGCTTCTGTTTACTTTAAATATTGATAAGTAATCTCTTTTCGTACCAGTTTTGTACCTGACCTATTACATTTTAATCTAGGACATGGCTGGTCAGTGTGATTATAAGAAAATATTAAAGCTTTACTAAAGTAAAACTATGTGAGATATTCTTTTCTGCATGCCCACAAGATTTGATACCGTATCATAGATGGAAACTAGAATAGTCTGACGTTATTTGCCCTTAGCATAAGTTCACACTGACTGCCACTCCTGGAGCTCTTTTCTTTTCAGTGCTTACAAATAGATTGTTTAATTATATGTGCCAGTATTTTTTTGATAAATGAAGTATGCTGTATTCCCAGCTGCTGTATTTTCTGCTCCTTTGTAAGAATAATCACCATTTTCGCTCTTCTGCAGTTTTCTGGTATGTTATTAATCCTCCAGAGATTTCCATAGATAAGCGATTGCCAGGGGGCTCTTAAATTTCCCAAGTCTTCCTCAGGTTTCTGTGTATCTTAGCCTGAGTTAACAGCATTTAACTTACCTAAGTACTCTCTAACCTGTTCTTTCCATGTTCTTGCCTCTTAGTATTATCTAAAATTACTATTTAATTCTGATTTACCTTTTGAATTTTAGTGTATAAAAAAGCTTTAAATACTTTGGTCTTCTCCATACTATCTGTCAACAGATCCTTATTGGCTTAGTGGACAAGCATTTTCCTTAGAATTTCTCAAGCTACTACTGTACTTAATATGACATGAGATGCTGCTTCATTAGGACTCCTCTGCATCCTTTAGGATAGGAAAAACATTATTTTTTCCTTAATGAAAGTTGAACTAATAATGTATTTAGGAGCCAAACCTTAAAATATCAAATATATCAATACTCATGAAAAAAGAAAAGCGAATTTGTGACATTTTCTACACGATGTGAGAATGTAGGTAAATACATGTAGACCAACTTAATATCTGGGAAACAATTGTGTAGCTGGCACACTATTGTTCTTCATCCAGTGATGGTGGATCACTCTGTCAAATTGCATTACTTACAAAGTCTATGTGGTGTGTCAGTTGTGAAATCTGATGGGGTTCAATTCCCCTAAGTCAGATTTACACTGAAGCAGAGGTGGGCTCTGACATTTTTAATTCATTGGGTAGACACCGACAAGCAGTGCAAAATCCTGAAAGACGAGAATTGAAGTGAATCGCATCCTTTGCTGCCAGGCATAAGGGTGTATCTGATACTACAACAAATGAAACATTGGTTAAATTTTATTATTGCCTAGTGGGGCTTTGGTGTCAATTTAATAATGAAGCACTGAACTAAATAGAAACTACCAGTAATTTCTGTGAGGGGAAAGTAGTACAGCCATTGAATTTTCCCATCAGCAACATGACTAGTCTTCTGTTTTATTGAATCCTTTTTGCTTCAGTTAGGGAATGTGCCTCTGTGCACATGAGGTTAGGCTGGGAAGAGAGCAAATACATCCTTAACAGACCTGAACAGTAAAGGTAACTTTTGGCAGTAACTTGTGAAGTGACCAATTCTGACAACAGTGTCACTTGCATATATAAGATGAGTCTAAATAGTCATTGAAATATATATTTACTAGGAATGAATTGGTTTTCTTTTCATTGTTTTATGATAAATCTCACATGAGACAACAGTGAAATTAATTCAGAATTACTGTCCTACTATTTTCAAATTAATTGAGGTTAAGGCAATAAAATATTCAAAGATGAAGTTTTGGCTTTTTTTTTTTTTGTAGTTTTTAAGAGGCAGAATAGATCGATGGTTTATACTTACTTTTTGGTTTTGCTTTTTACAGCAGAGGAGAGCATGTGAAAATGAAGAAGTCTTTATCTGCAAAGCAGTACAGATCTCTCTTCCCACTATTGGTGAAAGATATGTGAATTGATTTCTGATTTTCAGTGTGGCATTCGAAAATAAACAATTGCTCCTAACAGACAGTCTAGTTCAGCAGAGAAACGGGTGAACAAGTCTTTTTTTGAAATTTAAGTTATAGCTTGGATAATATATATGTGGTATAAAACCGTGTGTTTTGAAATACAATGATTACAAAACTAGTTATAGTTACTAATTACTGTTTGTCTTTCAGGAAGAAAGAAAAGGGCTCTGATGGGCAAGGTGCTGTACAAACACATGACATCTGCATGGATATTATCACAGAACCACAGACTAAATGGATTTTGAAAGATCAGAGTTTATCGTGCTGCCTCAAGGCAAGATTAACTATCTCTGTATTATCCCTGAAACATGTTTGTCTAACTTCTTCTTGAAGGCTTCTAAGGATGGACACTCCACAGTTTCCCAGGGCAATTTATTCTAGTGCTTTACAACCCTTCCTGTTAGAGAACTTCTTTCCATCATGTTTAACATAAATTTTTCCAGTTGCAGTTTAAGCTCTTTATTTCTTTTCCTAGCCACCAGAAATAGTGGAAAAGATTATTCGCTCCGTCTTGCAGCAGCCTTGAACACTGTTATTTTAGTTCTCCCTTCCTCAGGCTCTCTCTCTTTTTTTTTTTTTTTTTTTTTCTTCTTTTTTTCTAGATGACAGCAATTAATTCAGGCTCTTCTTGAGTCTCGGCTGCTCTGGGCCTCTGGTCTCCCTCTCTTGTCTTTCAGAGAAGTCTTCCTAGTGCTTTGTCTTCCCTAACGTGCCCCCAAAGCGGGATGCCCTTCTTCAGCTGGGCCATTACCAGCGGCTGAAGGATTCCTGTGTGAGCCACAGGCTCCGCTCCTGTTTGCGTCCCAGTGAGGTGTTTGGTTTTTTCATAACAGATTACACGGTTGATTCGTGCTCAGCTGGTGATCTATTACAACCTCCGAAACCTGTTATGAAAAATAACAGGTCTAACCCTGGCTAATCACTCCCTATTTTGAATTTGTGTAGCTGATTAATCCTACTTAGGTGCAGTACTTTTGTTTTGCCAAGACAGACTTAGGGAGCGTTTTCCAGCTAGACAGAGGGTTGAGGTAGGGAAGAATAAACTCACTTAGACAAGATCACACAGGGAGTTTGGGGAAGAGCCAGGAATCTTTTCTGACTGACCTCTGGAGGCCTCATCTGCAGAGTCTCCTCCCTGGCTTTAGTGGAAAATCATTGAATTGAGCACTGAAAATACGGCAGGATCTAACGCATTTTCAATCCGACTCGTTTTCACTTGTTGCTGTTTTTTATGGCACTCACTAATGAGACCCAACAAGACGAGTCTTTGCCAGCCGTATATCAGAATTTCCTGTATATTCGCTCTACACGTGACATTATTTGTAACTACATACTAAAAGCAAAAATTGTTAATATTACAACATGTAAATGTATGAATTAGTAGCTTTTGCAGGCAGACAGACTGCCAGCCTATCGGACAGCAGCAACTTTGTATTTCATCTTCTGAGAATCACAGCCGTTCTACTCTATTTTTGTTAATGAGAAAAACAGACAGGCATGTAAAGCCAGCCATTGGTATTTGTCATGCTCCTCTCTGGCTGTATACTGAAGAAAAGAGAAGAAAGGTGGGAATACTATGAAACTGCTAAACTGCCTCTTCTTTAAGAAGGCTGGTTAGGTACAGAGTTTTCAAATTGAATTTCCCCAAATGATATTTCAGAGGGAGTGGTTTGGTGTTAAACACTCCAGAATAACTTGCTGTTTCACTGACATCTCTAATGGGAACAAAATCCTTTAGGAAATCTGAGCAGTTATCTAAATGTGAGTTGCTGAGTGATTTCAAAAAAACAATGTTTAAAATAAAAGTTGCCAACAAGCAAAAGGAGCTGGTAACAAGCGAGAAAGTTGGTGTGACAAGAGACGAGGTGGCCATAAGCAATAATATGGTCTGCTGGGTAGGACACATCAGCATATACAGTTTTATTGTCTTTGGTGGTGTGGTTTGAAATGTTTAGCTTGACTCCGATGGTGGTGATTAGAAACATGCTGTTTGTTATGAAAAGAGCCAAATGCACTCTATTGTATTCTATTCTGGTTTTTAAATGGCACCCATCATTGTGGTCACCAACTTCTTTAAACATTTAGATATTTTTTCCAGCACAATATTTTTCTAAGTATTTTCTAGCTTTATCTGTACAGTTACAAGTGGTTCAAGTTAAACCTTCTGTCAAGTTGCTGCTGTCTTCTCCAAGAATGCCTGGATACTGGGTTTACAAGATTTTATTTAGTTTCTGGTCTGGAAAAGAGCTTCTCTTGCAAGTAAACCATTATTTTAAATGCTGCAGGGGTTGCATATGGCCTTTGGGGTAGGTGTGCTTGCTCACCTCAGCTACAGGCAAAAGTCTGTCTTAGGGTTAGAGTGCGAGTAAAAATGGCCACGCAGGCACTTTGCAGCTTCATTTCTTCTACGCTGAGATAAGGCTTAGCCTTGGTTCTTGTTACGAGTTCACGTTTCCTTTTGGGATGCTAAAAAACGTCCCTAGTGTATTACATGCAGTTGGGTAAATGAGCAGATCTATCCCAGAATTAGAAGGATGAATCTTGATACTGTTTTATTCTTTCAGTAAAAAACAATATATGTTTGTGCTGTATTTATCCTCACTGACTATCAAAATTCTTACTAGATGTTATTCGCTCCACATTTTCTCAGACAGAAGTCTGGCCAGGTGTAAATTTATCACTGATGTTTTAGCTGTAGCACTTCCATCCCTGTGGCTGCCCTAGCTGCGAGTCAGCCAGTGCTATGTGTCCTGGGCACCTTCCTGTATTGCTTCTGTGCCCTTGGACTAGGGAGCTTCCACAGTGCTCTTTAAACAAGCAAAAGGAAGCAGAAAAGGGACATCCACTTAAATGGTTTGTGTGCTGCTTAATGATGCTTGCAATCTTCCTGTGTTCTGCGACTGGTGTATATTAATTAAATACCCGAATGTGCTTATGTGATTTACCCTTGGAGTCAATAAGAAAATTCCCCTTGATTTTAGCAATCTTAAAATATAGCTTACTGGGTAACAAAAGCAGTTCTTGATGTTCCTGAGTCACAGTATGGCTGTAAAACTTGGATAAAGAGGAACCAGCTTCTAACCGCAACATGCCCTTCTAATTAACTCTTTTTCAGATCCTATTTAATTCCTTCCCAGCTGAGCACTAGACAATGATCTCAGCACTAGAAAATAATTTTAGCACTACAAAATAATCTTTTTTTCAATTAGAGGTTACATTTAGAAAAAAAAATACCCAGCAATTTTGTACTTGCAATCTGCTGGAGGGTGCAAATAAGTGAATTTAGATTTCTTTATACTTGACAAGAGTCATACTCTCCTTTTGATAACTGAAGATTTACTGCTAAAATAACTGTGCAGATGATGAGAGGCATGCTTTGGTGCCAATGCTTTTGCCTGTTAATGAGGAAGGAATTAAGCTTTTTGTCAGTTTGCAATTTTCTAGTTTGTCCTTGTCCTTGACGATTGGCATACATGAAACAGATAAACCCTCCGCATTCCCTATGTTGCCCTGCCTCCAGGCTGTGCACACTATACAGCCTTGAAGCTCCTCGATCCCTCTTTTTCCTTGCTTGCTACCTCTGCAGTTTTCACATCTGCCACAGTCCAGAGGACCTGGGTGATGTTTGTTTTATTTTCTTCTCGCCTATTCTCTCTCTCTTCATTCTCCCTTCTTTCTCCTCCTGAATACCAAACTATGAATCGTCATTTTCCACCTCACTTTGACTTCACCTCCCTCTTCTCCCCCATTAGTACCCCTGGCTGTTCTTCCTTTCCCCACTTTACTCCTAAAGCAGAGAGGCTATCCAGGTAACGCTGCTCACTTATGTGGGGAAAAAGTGCAGAGGAGGCTAGAGGTGAGGTTGCTCGGATGGGATGGGGCACAGGTTATCACTGCAGACGCTCTATTTCCCAAGGGTACTGGAACAGGCTGTTTCGGTAGTGCTTGAGTGTCTTGCACACTTGGCATTACAGTCATACTGTAGGCATCGTGATGCTGCCCATTGATAGCATGTTTGTGTGTGTGTAAATGGTAGGGTAGAGAGGGAATTATTTGGAAACATGTTAGTGTTAGGGAGCTTCCCAGATTCAGATCTGAGCTGCTGCTATCAGATTCTGCAGTTAGAAGTGTGGAAACCAGCTAAATCTGCTAAAAATTCTGCTATCTTCACTAGAAGTCCAGTGAGACCACCTAATCTTGAGAGCCTGCCATCACCCTGTGATTATATCTTACATACTTGGCTGCTCCTGCAAGGAAGAAATGCCTCCTCTTAGATTTGGGTTCCGTTCAGATGCCAGTTCTCACGAGGGCTAAATTTACATTTGGGTTTGAACATGCATGTGGTGGGACAGAAACCTCACCCATCCTTAATGCTTTCACCTCCGCACAGGGTGAGAAGGACAGGGCTGTCTTTCCCCTTCCTCCTGCTTTTAATTCCCTGGCTGCTCACTCCTTTAAGAAGTGGATCGCAGGCATTTGGTGGGTCCTTGGCTTTCACTGGGTGGCTTGCAGTCAGCTCTCATCCAGACTGACTGTACAGCTCGGCCAAGCTGTTTAAAGGCTGATAACAAAGCACCCACAGAAATGAGCTGTAATAATGCCATGGTGTTGTACATGCCGTTTTCCAGTGTATAAGCGCTACCAAATATTTCTGCCAGCAGCAACAGCAACACAGAGAAAACTGATTCAAAAGCAGGCTGCAAATCGCATTTGGTAAGGGCTTTGAGAGCCCTCACGGCCAGCAAGTAGAAAGGATGAAGGGATAACAATAAAAAGATATGAGTAGAAGAATAAAGCAAGCCATTTCCGTCTTGGAATATAGCTGGTGCTTATAACGAAGACCGAAGTGGTGCTGGTGGGAAGATCATTTGCACCTCCTGGTGGCAAATAAAAAAAATAAAATCTTAAAGTCCGGATCAGATATTCATACATTTATTATGCTATAATGACTCCGGTCAGAATAACCTGTAATAAGACAGCAGCAAAATCCTGAAAACTGTCTCTTAGAGGAAAGAAAAACAGATACAACAAAAGCTACATATTCAAGACTTGGCAGTCTGCACATCACTTCTAAATCAAAAATAGAGCCACAAGAAGTGGGATATTCCTTTTGAAAGCCAGATTTCCAATTAAACCATCTGAATACTCCTATTTTCAATGCATATATTGCAAAGGAACACAGCGATGCCAAACAAAACCAGGAAAATGCTTGTATATGTGTGCAATGCAACGGGCAGTGTGTGTTGCCCGCTGTTTCACCCGTGCTGAGGCAATATGCCTGCAAATATAAAACAGCAGGAAAATGCTGGTTGCATTAGAAAAGACTATTGCCCAGCAGCCTTGACATCCAGACTCCAAGGATGGTGCTTAGCTCTCTGATTACCTGCAGGCTTCCCATGTATCACTGGCTCCTGTGACTCAAGTTTGTCATTTATAAAATTTTCCCGGGCCCTTTCTGAGGCTGCAAGATGCCATTGTAGAAAGTATCAGATAAGGTAATAAGTACCTGTGAAGTAGGACTATCTCTAGGGCCTCATAGGAGCGTGCATTTATATTCCTCTCACTGTGGGTGGCCCGACTAATCACACAAAAAGGACTTCTCTAATTTTAAAGTGATCAATCGGATAAAAATTAAATACAGGGCTTTCAGTTTTTTTTCAGACATTGCAATCATTGTAATAGCTGGACTTTTGAAACTCCCCCTGATGACAGTTCTACTGAAAAATGTTTAAAAAAATAGTCCCCCCCTCCCCCAATTGTTTTGATCTTCTTAAACTTTTATGTGTCTCCAAGAAGTCAGAAGGGGCTGGTAAATGTCATTTGGAAGTGTGACTTGGAAAATGTTCAATGTTCAATCCTAATTGTATGAAGTTAGGGCAGAATGGAAAGGAATAGACATTAGTTTTTCAACTGGATCTTAACTCATCAGTCAACTCAGTAGTGACCTTGCAAACTCGGTAAGAAATTGTCTTACAGGATGCAAGCCTTTGTTAATGTTTGCTAATGTAAATGAGACAAATGATTATGTAGATTTCTCTTTGGGTTTCACAACTCGGGCTCACAATTGACCTGATCGACACTGAAACATTAGCTGAATTATGCCGGTCATGGCATACGATTCTTGGGATGCTGTAACTGTGCTTGTAAGAAAAAAGGTTTTCCTATTATAACTTTATTTTGGGCACTAGTCTAAGCTCCACCGCATGTACAGTATTGTTTTATAGATATATCTTTCAAGTAGAGACAAGGTCTTAAAGTCACTAACAAAGAAACAGAGTGAGGTGGTTGACTCATGAAGGCAAAATCTTGCATCTTATCTAATCCTGCCTGGAGAGCATTGCTAAGTCTCCAGCAGTGCCACACACCTAAGGCTGGGCAGGGACCTGGGAGTGTCCTCAAGTGCTTGGTAAAAGCCAGCTTAACTTTTAAATGTTGGAGAGACAACTCAGTTGAAATTCCAGTTTAGTGTAAGGTCAGTTGGAATTTACTGAAAAGTAATAGATGAACAAATGCGTCTAGTGGCTTAGAACTGTCTGGAGCATACGGTTTGTTTTAAGCTTGGTAACAAGCCTTGGTTTGTAGAAGTTAAGTACAGCTTCTGGAGCTGGAAACTTGGATACTCGGAGGATATTCTCATAGGGAGGGAACAAGATGCACACTTTAGGAAAAAGAAAAAAAAAGGTTCATGAGACTCCACTCGGTTGCTGAAGTCTGTCACAACAGGTAGAACGGTGAGATCACTTGCTAGAATGACTTGCAGCAGGCAATGTCTGGCAGTATAAATTCCCACTCATCTATGTAGTTATGGAGTCTTTCACAGGGTACTGACTGGCATCATCCCAGCAGGGCTCTACGACAGTTAGCATGGGGCCTGGTGCATGGAAAGAGGGGAGACATCTCTAGCAAGCTGTCTTCAAAGCCTTTGTGCCCGGTCCCCTGGCCCCAGTGCAGCTGCCCTGACCCCTAACTGCCATGCCACTGTCCCCAGGGTGGTACACGTACCAAGGGCCACCTGTACGGGCGGGCAGAGCTCAGCTTTCTTCAGTGAACGCAGGAAGGCAGTGCTAGTCCAATTCCACCCCAGTTAGCACTATGCATGACTTCTATATTGACAAACTCCAAAGGCAAAACAGGAGGACCTGCAGTGAGGATTTGGAGTCTCCCTGGTCCTTTGCTTGGTGCTTTGTGCACTCAGGGTGCCCGGTGGCAGCAGGCAGTGGGTATCTGTGGAATCTGGCGTGTTTGGGCTCTGCTGGTTTCTCATGAATGGTAGTAATGTGTGCCCTAGGTCTCAGGGATGCTTAAGTCCAGCTTCTCTTGGTTTCCTGGTGACGTAGGTGTCAGAATGCCTTCAAAATATTAGTCTGTGATCTTATGGTGAATGCACACTGGAAATATCTGTGAGGAAATTAATAATGTTTTTAGTGCATGTTTTGTGCAGAATACAAATTGAATGAAAAAAATTTTGCATTCAACAGCTCCAGAAGTGTCCACCATGAAACCAACAGAGGTTTCTGCAGAAAAAAATGAATGATTACTTTTATTATGTATGACCACCAGGACACCTTTTCCAGTCTTCCCAAACTTCTCACAGTTTATAGTTTGAGTGCCTAATTCTATAACATTTATATTATTTTAGAGTAAGTTTTGGGAATCCACATCAAGGTTCACAGTCTTCAGGGCTGCTCTCTCTGCACTGTCCTATTCAGAGCACTGTAAGTACAGGATTTGCATACATTGTACCATCCACTGCAAGCACATTTACTGGTAATGTGAATAGCAGTCTTAAACATAGCATAGGCTGAAAACGTAACTCTCTGTGGACTATTTAGCAGGAGAATGTCATTGCACCTTTTTTTTCAGGTAAAAATCAGTTGCTGTGTTTACAACTGATAACCAAGTTTGCCAATTAAGAGTAATAATTACATGTGTTTAGCATCATGCTATTTTCCCAAATAGTTGACATGATCTCTGAAACCTTACAAGGCAATAGTGCTTATAGCGAACAACAGGGATCGGCTGATATTTTATGTAGTCTGTTTAAGGTCATTGTTATGCTCTAATGTTTTGTTTTTTAAAACAAACTGCACAGACTGGAAGGAAACATAGGCATCCGTTTCTATAATTACTAATTGTTCTGTTCAACACCATCATGCTGACAGACGGTCAAGCTCTATAGGAGCTAAATCTGCTTTAAACAATCAGTGAATTGGAAGTTGTTAATTAGGATCTGAAGTAAGAGATCCTATCAAAGAAAAATTGCTTTATGAGGTGGACAACTGGGATATGTGGGACTTAAAAAAGGAGGGAACTCAGCAAGTTGGGAAAGGTTTTCTCCTGGGAGTTGAATGAGTCAACAAAGTCATACTGCTGTGAAAAAGATGGAGTGCAATGCTGAATACCAAAATGCATGAGGAATAATGTAGCCTGCTTGATACATACAGTAATCTTTCTGCTGTTCTCAGCATTGGAGAAACCTCAGTTGGACTTCTCTGGCATTGCAGTTCAAGAGGATGTGGATCAGTTGGAAAGAGCCCAAAGAGGAGCATTGAGCGTAATTAGAGGTCTCGGATATGACCAAGGAGGTAAGAGCTAATCAAGTTACATGGCTCAGCTTTTAGAAGAGAAGACTTTGGACAACACAGGGATAATCTTCAAGTATGCAGGAGGTAAAATCAAGCTGTAAAAAGTACAGAAATAGTCTTTCCTGTGTTTTATTTGATAGGAAGTTTCAATCTTACACTACAGGAAGAAAGGTGTGTCTTAAGCAATAGGAAAAAATCTTTCTAACAGTGAAGATAATGAAAGAATTGGAGTTTCTGTCTTTGGAGGTCTTTAAAAGCATATTAGACAAACATCTGTCACAAATTATATAGGTATAGATGATCCTGCCTGGGGCAGGGGGATAAACCAGATGACTTCATGTGGTATTTTCTTTCCCCGTTTTTCCGTGATTCTGCACTGAGGCTATGCTCACTTATGCATGTTTGGATCTGATCCATTAGTCTAGTCTGAGAGTCACGTTCCAGGATAGGATTTTAAAAAGAGCTTTGAAAAAAACTTGGTGCGATTTGGGTGCCTACCTCCCTTTTTATCCTTTTGAGAATCCTAGCCTGTAAAAGTATTCTTCATCCAGACAAAGCCAGATAATTTTCTGTATGTTGATATTTAAATCCTCTGTGTTTCCCTGAAATGTTTCTGCCTGCTCCAACATGCCCTTGTACATTAAATTGCCATTTTTCTGGATGAATCATGCTGAGAACATTCAACATATCAAGCTGGGTATAAAAATGTGCAGTCAGAATGTGAACTAATCAACAGCAGCTTTTGTATTTCTTCTTTACATGCAAAAAGGACCGTTTCCAGATCTCTCCACTGGCTCTGGGTAACCCAAATATCTGAGTGAACAATGAACTGACCCAACCAGCAGACAACCCCATGGGAAGTAGAGGTTTGGCAAAGACTGATCTAGCATGACAATGGAACAGAACATATTTTAAATGAATAAAGTAAACAACATTGTGAAATTCTGTTGATTCTTTCTTATGAGCTGTGCATAGTGTCTGTCCTTTTCACTTCATCTGTGCTCTCTATCGCCTACACCTTTGGACCTCCCTGTTGGCTACTGCAACTGTTTTTCTGGTGTCCTTTTATGGCCCATCAGTACTTGTCTTGTGCCCCGTTGCTCCACCAGTTTCTCCAAAGAGTCTTTTCCATCTTTCTTCAAGAACAAGGAGCAAGTTATACCAGGGTTAAGAAGTCAAGCAACTACACTTGAGTGTGAGCCAAAAAACTCCACAACTGAAATGTGCCTGTCCTTTGCATAACAGCCAAGGAAATAGGGCATTAACCCAGGAGTCTGTGTGTTACTTCTTAGTCTAAGGGACTTAAATTCACATTACTTGGAAGCGTACTTTCTATAAAAGAAAAGAAAGAGGGAGTAGAGTTGTTCCTCAACTCTTCTTCTCAAACTGGGTCTCACTTTGGCGATGCATGCCTAGAGCATGAGGAGAAACAGGTACAAGCATGAGTCTGTTGCCCTGTGAGGAAAGGACATTAAGGGAGGAGAGTGCCTGCTTGCAACTCAGCCATTGAAGTACTTGCCAGAGAGCAGGGCTGAACCACAGAGGACCTGTAACATTGGTTTTCCACAACCTGAAGGAATATGAGAACCATCAGCCCATCAGATGAACCACATCTTAAAAGAAAAAAAGAAATTAATCTGTCAGCTACAGATCATAGGCACTTCAGTGCAGAAAGCCATTCTGAGCTTATGATGACCTGGGTCTCACACCTACATGACTTATGGCTCTCAGTCTGGGAAAGATTATTTCGGAGACATTTCCCTCCTGCATTTCCTGCTTGCTACTTTAGTGCCCTCCAGAGATCCTCCTTGCTGTTTCAAGAGAATTTGACTGCAGGTCTCTCTCTGGATTTACTGGATAAGGGAAATTTGGGGAATGCCTTAAGACCACGTAGCCCTGGGAGCAAGTGTACTTTGCTGAGATCCACCCTGCAGAATCCCTCTGCAAATTTGTGCTCAAACTGTCATGTTCAGTGCTCTCTGCAACTCTGTACGGCTGGTTCACTTGCTTTTATCCTGTGCTTTGCAGACCTCACTGTGCTATAAATGCTTTCCTTTCCTCTTTTATCATGCTATACTCCTTGCTTGCAATAGCTTCCCACTTCCTTATCAGTTATTCCAGTTAACCCCCCTTTTTCCTGTTAGCAGTTGCCTATATATTCCCCCGTGGGGTCTTCTGGCAACACGTACTTTGAAGCTCAGAGATGGACTTATCAGCTCCCATATGGTGTTCAGGCACCCTGCTTCTCCCTCAGCCTTTGTATCCAGGGAGCATGTGGCAGTGCCTGTCTTGCTTTTTCAGGGCTTGGGACAAGGCATTCCTCCATCCCTTGCCCACCGCTTCCTTCAGACCAGCCGGCCTCCCACATACACACTTGCTTTTTGCCTGTTTGTTTTTTCCCTAAGCCTCTGCACTCTTGGGGTGGTGTGTTGGCATTGTTGGTGTCTGTGACTAAATGTCAGGCTCCATTTGATCATGGCGAGGCAAGCAGATATAACTAGCTGCCTGACCACAGCTGGTCTGCCTAAACACAAAGGCTGGCCTTTGAGCCTGTCTGGCTGCCCATCGATGACTGACCAGAACCTCACCAGCTGCTTGGGGCTGTTAGGTGGTGCTTTGAACCCTGACCGTGGAGGACTGCCTGGGTACTGCTTCCTGATGGTTCTTGCTCCAGCTTGTCCTACACCTATAGCACAGGATCCCTGGCTTCAGGCAACGCTCCTGTCTTCCATCAGCCTCCTGTCCTTCCTCCTGGTCTAACCTTAACATAGTCAGGTTCTGTACATGGATAGCATCCAACTACCTACAGCATGGTTAAGCTCTCCTGATATTCAGCAGGGAGACATCAGTTTAAAGAGTGAACTTCCCTGGCACTGTGACATGCCAGCAAACACTCTGGTGTGTGCTCCTTCTCTGCCAGCAATGCAGAGACAGAGCCCCTTGGGAGCTGTGATTGTCTTCATCCTTGCAGTGCTCAGTATCGACATCAGCGGCATGACCTATGCTAAAGCTGGTATGACCTATGCTAAAGCTGGCATGAAAAATGTTTGTCTGTCTTTTCAAATGAAGTAGCTTTGGCGTGTTTTCCATTACAGCGTCAGCGTGTGGTGTTGGCACAGCCAGTCCTGCCTCTTCCCTGTGGGAGTGAGCCTCTGCCAGCACCCCAAAAGCAGCCACCATGCTGCTGGTGCTCCCACCCACGTAGCCTCCAGAGCCCAGTCGAGGGACCGCCAGGCTCTGTGCAAGTTGTCAGTGCTCCCCAGGACAGTCTCTTGGTAGCTGGTGCCAAGATGAGGACACCCTGAAAAAGTGACTGTGACGTCTCCACAAGACGACATCTCCAAGGCTTGAAGCCAAAGTCGCTGTTTGGTCCTGGGGCGGTACTGTACTGCTACACTTAAAGACAGGTCCTGGAGACCTCGATCTCATCCCTTAGCCTCAGTTCTCGTGAATGAAATGTCTATTTAAGCTGCTACTAGATATTTCATTATCTTGTCATTATTATTTTACCTTTTAAAATAAGCCTCTCTCCATTTTTTAATTTAAATTCATTCAAAACAGAATGAAATGTCCTGACTTTTTAGGACAAAATGTTGTGACTTCTCTGGTGAAATTAATTCTCAAGAATGGTGTATTCATGAAGGATTTTCCTCACTCAAAACTTGCGGTTAAATATCCTTCTTTCTGAACACTCCTCCCTCTATACTGCATGACACACAAACTAGACAAGGTCAAGCTTTAAGTCTGGGTTGATTCTGGTGCCTTGTGGATGTTTGCCTAAATCAAGCTGTAAGCAATTCAAGAAAAGCATCTGTCTTTGAGAAGCACAGTGTGTCTTCATCTGCTTCTTGACCCACAGTCTTTCAGAATATAGCTCCTTTCTCATTTTTCTTTGAGTGTCTTCCAGCCCTACTGTATTTTCCATTTCATCTCCTTCAGCAGTGTGACTAAGCACCTCTTGAGGGTTAGTCTATGACATGGTCAGTTCATTTGAGTTGATAATTTCTGGGAGTTACACAGCTGGACTTGTGTTTTTAAGTTTCCCTTTACCCCATAATTTTTTTTCCCTTGGAATGGCTCAAGGAAATGCACACAAACTAAAATCTGCATGTGGTTTTACTTGGAAGGCTTAACGAGGGACATTGATCTATGTGTTTCTAGTCTGTTTCTACAACAAGAAAGTTATTCTGAATTCTGTACAGAACTTCCCTTACATATGCAAAAGTGAAGATATTGGGCAATTACTATTTCAGCTAGAAAGCAATATGTTCTGAGCAGTTCTGGAATAGTACATTTATGAACTTTCCTCTTCCTGCCATCCAGCTTTTAACGAAGGAATGACCTTGGTGGCCATCCTTCATGTTCCTAAGGTGCATTTGCTCCCAGAAGCTACCCCCATATTCTTTTCCAGGCTTTCAAGGCACATTAAAAAACATCCATTGCTGCATAGACTGATGCGGCCTTTATGATTTTTGTCATGATTAAATTTGGCAAGATTGACATATTGGATTTAAGGGAAAGTGTCTGGGTTAAAGTGCAGGCCAGACTACTAGGAAAAAGAAAAAAAAGGCAGAGTGAAGGCCAATTGACTGCTGGTGGTGTAGTCCTCTGCTGCCTCAGCTTGGGCTGGACAGTTCAGGCAAGTCTAACTTTAATCTTGGACTCTGATGGTTGCTAAACTTTACTCACACGCTGATGTCAATAGGGTTATATGTGAGGTTAAGTTAGATTGATAAGTCTTTGCTAAATGGTAACTTTGGACTATACACGCTACTGGAGAGCACATGAGCAATATTGTTGTGGATAGCTGGAGTCACAACTCTGAGTCACACCGCTCGATGAAATACAAGGAGCATCTGTTAATAGAAGGTGCTCTAGCCGGGGATAAAATAAAGTTAAGCACAAAAGTCTAGTTTTTCATCTCTTCAGTGTATCCAGGCCCATTTGCTTCTAATTAAACCTATTTTTCTTCACACAGCTGCAATTTCCAATCACAGTTCCCTGAGGCACCTGGGTGCTAATGCCCCTCATGTGTGCTGGCCTCTCCCCGACCCAGCTCAGGGCAGCACCGTGGCTGTTCGCTAACTCTCGGCTCTGCGGCCAGGGAAATCGCAGCCTTCCTTTCATCAGGAAGTAAGTGTACTTTCCTCATCCATATCTATAAATCTAAGAATTTTAAGTAGTTGCTCCATGTGTTTCTTAATTGATCAGGTTTGTGCTGCACTGTGAATCTGAATGAAAATTTGCTGACTGCTTTTGGTTTTTGGTGTGTGAACAAAGACACCCAGAGAGTGTGGCTGTTCCTGCTATAGTTAATGGAGAAAGATCCTGCCTATTTAAAGTCGGCATTAAATGCTTGTTGGCTTCAACGAATCAAGAAAGTTTGTGTATTAAAGGATTTTCCAGGTTGTTCAGAGCCTCCTGAAGTGTTTTTAGTTAGTCTGCAGCAGAGTTGGCTTTTAATGTAGGCTGCTGTGAGGTAAAGGAGATTGAGCAATGTGTGAAATGTGGTTTATTTTTTCTCCTAGACAGGACTCAAAATAGCAGTTTGTGGTTTGGATGTGAAGTGCAAAGAGGTTATCTGGCTGACCTGGGATCGCACAGGGTATCTGCAGTAGGACTAGAAAACAGTTCTCTGTCTTCCAGTGCAATGCTGCATCTGGTGATATATGAAAGAGCAATGAACCCTTAAGTGACCTTTATTACAAAACCAAATTCTTATCTTCCTTGCTCCTTTTTCTGAGTTTTTGTAGGCTACTGTCACCATATTCAGGGGGTATTCACTGCTTCTTGAACTGTGATTTATAAAGGTGTTATTAACTAATCCAAGAGCTACAGAGAGCTTCTGCTCAAACTAGCAAATGCTTTTCTTTCTTTTTGAATGCAAGTTAATGGAAGTCATGAGAGACTACGGTAACAGTGTGAGGGTCTATGGCTTAACCCCATAACTGTTGTACTATCGCTTTCCAGGTTTGGTATTCCTTATTGCTTGAAGGACCGGTAGGAAGCTGAGTCTCCAAATTGACTTGAAATGGCAGGATGGGATTGTTGTTATGCACAGATCTGAATGTGACCTATAGGCAATGTCATTTTGTAACTTCTGAGAATGTAGACATCGAGGCTGGTGGAAAGGAAACTGTAGGGCAGGTGAGAGAAAGTGGATAATATTCAGCTGAGCCAACGAACTGCATGTTTGAGGTACAAAGTCAAATTTCTTCCTTCTTTCAAGTGAACTTTTAGTGTAATGTGGTGTGAGAAACTTGGCTAAAGGCTCTGCAATGCATCTTATTGGTTGTCTTGCCTTTCTACTGCATTTTTTTTTTTTCAACTGGGAGGTATAGCACCCCAAAATATGATCTTCACACGGTAGGACAGAACTTAGTGGTAAAAACAAGAGTCCGTGTGATTTGCACCAAATTTTTTTGAAAGAATTCATACACTCAAAAAGGATGCATTTAATTTTGAATGCTTGTTAATGCAAAAAGCAGACTTTTGAATCTCAGATATGAAAGGTATCAAAGTGAGTATGTTCAACAAGAACTTTACCACCTTTTTCCTCAGTATGGTTTCAGAATAGCCTAAAACCAAAAGAGAGGCCCCTACAACTTCCCTACAGTAATCTCAGGAGGATGCAACCACAGCAGGGACTGACTAGGGTGCGAGCCCTGAGATTGTCTGTAATAGAGTTATCAGATTCTGTTTTCCTTCATTAACTTTTCACCTCCAAATACCTGGGTTGCTAGTCCTGCTGAGATATGGCAGCATTGTTTGATAACTTCCCTTGTGCTTTCTTCTGTTAAAACTGCACTCTCGGTTGTCACCACCTTGTTTGCCAAAGGTGTGTGATGATGGTCAAGGGGCAGGCGTTGAAAACACTCTAAGGATTTTTTTTGCAAGGAAAAGCTGAGCATGAGAACAAGGGGGATGTGTCTGAAGATCAGTTTTTACTTTGCACACATTAGCAGTGTGTTAGAGAGGATGGAAGTTGGAAATGAGACTCTTTGGCTGTCTAGATATCTGAGGAAATATAAGATTTACTATTTTCTGACCTATACTTTTGGTAAGATGTGTTTGTGTGGGCAAATTCAGACTGACTTTTTGTGTGGGCAAATTCAGACTTTTGTTGTTGTTGTTAGTGAATGCAATGTTAAAATACACACAAAATTGCTGTTATGGTAAGCCAGCAAAGTAGCAGTATCTCCTTTACAAATCTCAGTTGTGGTATCTTTGTAGCTTTCTCCCTTCCCCCTCAACCTTCCCCCTTTCCCCTTCATGTTGGGGGATGAGGTTACCCCTCACCTCTGCGTTACCACTTTTGGCCTACTGCACTGGGGCAGCTGGATGGGGTGATCCAACTTAATTTACTCCGTACCAGGACAGCTGTCTGGGGTCAGGGAATCCCCAGGCAGGATGGAGCAAACATGGTAGCTCCATGCCATATGACTCTTGGTCACTTATTTTGGATGATGGGGACACGTCCAGTATGCCACTTATTCTGGATAATTGTTTTGTACAATTGTAGAGTGACCTCGGGCCCTATGACACATGATGTAGAGCAGGTTGATCTGTGGACTGCCCTTTTTCATGCCGGCTGCTGGATCAGTGCCTGAAAGCAATCAAGATTGGGAATAACAGTTGAAATCCAATATTTGGGTCTTTGGGAGATACTGTCGTCTTATTTTTATGAGCTTCGTTTCATAATTCTCAACCTTCCAGCTTGAATGAGGTGAGAATGTGGATCTGGGTAATCTATTTTCCAGGATTTTTCTTAAGTAGTCCGAACTGAAGTAATACTCTCCAGAAAGTGTCAATAGTCTGTAGTGGCTGTTTTGGAGAGGATGTGTCAAGCAGAAATCTTGAGAACTTCTTTCATGTTACTGCTCTTTCATCAAAGCTTCTCATTATCCAGCCATCCAGATTAACATACTATCGACCTAATTTTCTTCTGTCTTTTTAAATGCTGTTGCATTTCATCCTGGAATTAATTCACAGTGCCGCTAAAACTCTCTTAATTTATGTCATGTTTGACAGAGCAGCTCTGATTTTTGCATGAAGATGTTTTTCCAGTTATGTCAAGCTCTGTAAATAGTTTATAGCAATCACAAAAGCAGTGGGATTTGAGAGAGCAGATTAAATCCCAGAAGCTGCAGTTAAAACGTACTGAATTTAAGGGGAGAGTTTCTGGTGACCTGTTAAACTTTGCATCTGCCGCGGTGTACGTGGAAGTTTGGAGTCTGCAGAAAGTTGCATGCCCCATGTCAGGAATGAATAACATGCAGTCTTTACAATGTGTTTAGCCTCTTCCACATGCAGAAGTGAGAGCCCGAGTACCTTGACCCTTATCTTATGTCTTTGTCCCTTACTTGTCACTGTGTCAATTGTTGGCACTGCTAGTCTGGCTCAAGTTTTAGATGGCTTCTTGACCTTTGACTGTTTAGTTGACATACCTGCAAATATGATGCTTTTGGTAGAGTTTCGCATACTTGGGATCTGAAACAGAAGAAAAACTTAGGAACTGAATGCAAGGTATTGAAATTAGCTTCTATTTTTTTCTTAATCAAAGGTTCTTTTTATACTATGTGAAAATGAATAAAAATATATATTTAAGCTTTAGCTCTTGGACAAACCTGCCCAAGAAACCTGTAATGAAGATTTCATGAGAATAATTTGATGAACTTGTGTTCTCTTGATCTTTCTTTAGCACTGAACTAATTTCTGGATTTTTATTTGTCTTGGTGGGAATTGATAATTCCCTTGATTTAGAGCTGAGTGTGTAACATTGCCTTTCAAGTGTAACCAAATCTGTACCTCCGAGGTAGTGTGTTCTCCCCTAAGGCAGAAGGAATGACTTGTTTAACAACTGCTGGTTCTTTGTTTACTAACCGGTACATCTTAGATGAAGTTTTTCAATATTTTGTTCTGGATTGCTTAGCCAAATTCTTGTATTTGATCAAGTTCCTTTATTTAAGTGAACTGCATTACATTCAGCATACCCGTGTCTAGGACAGTGTTTGAAAAGAAATACTTTAAAGATATTTCTAACCATTTCGAGGCATACAACTTTTGGGTCTGTTGAGAGTATTGTGGCATTGATGGTTGTCTTTCAGGGCTATAAAACTTTTAAATGTTTTTGTATGGTACTATGTACAGTAACTGATGTGCATTTAGAAGGCAGGAGGAGGGAATAAGCCTGCTATGCTCTTATCAGGGACATTCAAAATGCAAGTCTTTGCTCTTCCTTGGATGCGTTGAAGCATTTAGGATTAAAATGTTCTAGGCAACTGCTAGAGAAACTTTATTCACTGTGCCCCACCACTGTATGTATATATGAGGCCAAGTAAAAAGCAGAGTATTCATAATAGGGAGTCAGTCTCTTAAATATTTCCATTTTAATCAAGATCAGAAAGTATTTATTAAATTCACACATACCCACATCTCCTCATTGTCATATCTAACTCTTTTGAAATGAAAGAGCATTAATGCTATTGCATAGTGAGATCAGAAATAGTTGTGTTTTAGAATGATACAGGCCAGATTAGAGACCAGCAAGGTACATTTGATTTTGAAGGATGAATTAAGAAACAATTTCTCAGTGATACCTTTAGGGGTTATTTTCCTCCTGGGCATGGTGTAATCAAATGTGCCAAAGTTTTTCCGTTGCTTTTCTTGTTTGAAAATGGACATTAAAAATCATAGTGAGGCTGAACTTTTCTTTGTACTGTGCCATGAAACGTGGCAAGGATATTGATAGCTAAGTTCAATTGTCTGAAAATACATTTAACTTTAGAATGTTTGTTTTTGTTTTTTTTTTTTAACTTCAAGTGAAAAACAGTAGTGTAAGACACCTCAGAGAGAAACCTGCATGCTAATTGCAGTTTAAAACTTCTGAGGACCTCCTTTGCCACTGTTTCTCATCTCTCCAAATACCAAGACAGCAGTTCACACTATCATTGTGTTAAACACGTGAAAAGTAACATCTCTGCTAGCAAAGAACTTCAACATACCTCATCTCCTTTTGAAAGCAAAGCCTCATTTAGTGGTGGTGGTTTTGTTTTGTTTGTTTGCTTTATTATTCTATGGTTCTCACCTGTTAGAATTAACCATTTAGAGAAAAAAAAATTCAGAAAATACAACTTAAACTGAATCTTTAAATGAGCCAATTTCAGTGTTGAAAGATACTCTTGAAATACTTAATCTTCTTGAAAACCAAGAAGAAAAAAAATCACATCCTTGAATCTAAAGACTGATTTTTTTTTTTTAATATCTTTTTTAAACTAGAGCACTTCTTTCCCCCAAATAGTCACCCCAAAAACACTTCATGGAAGAGGCAGTTGCTTATTACTGCTTCAGGGAACTTTAAATAAAAACACCGAGGCTGCATTAATGATCTTATTGCTGAAAATACATGATTCTATTGTCTATATTTTGCATACTAAGTCCCAAGAAAGTTTTGATGGATTGTGAAGAACAAGGTTATTACAACTAACTTCGATGGAATTCTGCTTTATTACAGCAGTTGTCTGAAACTATGTTTAGCCAACCAGGAACCATCATAGATTTTAATAAAGTTTAATTAAACTCAATTATATTTATTGCTTCTTGGTGTTTTTAAGTTTCCAACAGATAAGATATATAGATAAATATAAAACGTGTATGTATGCTGTATCTATATATAGATATGCATATATATCTACACACATAATTTAAATTTATGGAAGAGTTCTAATAAATAATTAATACATGAAAGTTGCGATATATAATTATTATCACCTCGGTAAAACCATAATAAATGTTACTGAAAGGTACTGAACAGGTCATTATATGCTGTAGTAACCTCCCAGGTACAGTTTTGTACTCTGACAACAACTAGGTGTCATATATGTAATACGTATCTGTGCCTGTACTGCTGACTGCTATCTCCTTTCCTGATGACAAAGTCACCTAAAGGTAGAAGTGGTTGCAGAAATCCACATGGCATCTCGGACTTAGGCTCCGGGTCATGTTTCTGGATGGACAATTTAGCCGCAAGTTTGTGACGGGAGTTAAGCAAATGGTGTAACTGTGTCTTCTTCCTCTACTTTCTGCCTACGAACAAGATAATGAGAGCTGAAGAAAATCTTTCTAGTAAATAAGTAACGTGATTAACTCATATACAATTCACGGTCAGTTTGCAGAGTGATCAAAGATGAGGAATGGGACATAAAAGTGAGAGAAAGCATAAGCCATGCTCTCTTTTTGCTGGCTCTTGTGCTTCTTGCCTTGCAGGTTAGCCTAGTGTTTTCCAGTCCACAGCCCTTAGATTTTTGGAGTCTAGAACTGAACTAATGTAACATTTGGAGTTCTACATTCCTGAACCTCCTCATTTACACCCAAAATCTGAGAATAGCACATATTGTTTGTTCTCTCTCAGCCTGACTATTGATTAAGGCTGTCTTCTACACTTCTGTGTGTTATACTGCAAAGAAGGGAAAAAGTTTGTACTTGAGTCCAAGTACAGGTTTTTGAATTTATTAATCAGTGCAAAGAATGAATGATTATAGTTTGTGAATCTATTTAAGCCTTGACTAGTTTGGTTTTTGTTTTTGTTTTTTTTTTAAAAAAAAACCCACATTATGCAATATGTATCTGTTTTTAGTCCATTTGAAGAAAACACAATAATAAAAAACCCTCCCAGGGGATGAATTCTGTTGTAGAGGCCTGTGGTTTGATGCCAACATGATTTTCCAGTGATCTTGAATATAAAGAGTGAGGGAACATTGGGTGGTAGACTCTCTCAACAAGTGCTCCTGAAGTATGTTTTTTCCTCCCCTGCCCAGTCAAAAGCTCCTACTATTCACTCACCCTTAGGGCAACTACTTGAAAAGATATTTCACTCCCCGTGTAATCCTCATCAGTGCGTGTTTCTGTAGCTGAGGCGATTGTGGGCAGGATGCAGCCAGGCTGGGAGTGAATTGCTTTAAGTTTCTCAGCCGCTTAGGGTGGGCCGAGCGACGGCAGAACGATGTACAGGGCGGTCAGTGTAACGAGAGGGACAGGCTGCCGGTAAATGCACAAACCCAGTGCCGCGATGTGAAGCTGTACCCGTCGTTTCACATGTCCTCGCTCTCACGCCTAGCTGCAGAAACTCCAGGCCCGCCTGAGGTGCCGGCATACCAGTTTTATATCTTTAACTGATATGCAGGCGTCTTCCTTCTATATATACACTTAGTGAAAATAACTGGGTTTATTTATAGTTAGTTTCCTTCATCTCCTCTTCCCCCCTCCCCAGTTTTTTTCTCCTTACCAAACTTTCACCCTGGAGACTAGAAGCCTTTCATGAACCTTGGAAAGCAAAAGCTTTGTCCTGAAACTCATGGCAATCTTACTTCAGTTCTGGTAAGATCCTGGGAGCAGGGACAGTCTTAATTTTTGGCAGTGCTGGAGCCTAACGCTCCTATCATGCTAAATGTAATCCTGATGTGTTAAAGGACCAGCTTCTCTGCTTTGAGCCTGAAGAAATGTTCTTATAATAAATAACTCCTCAGAGGGGTGACACTGGCCTGAGTAACTCGGAGAGAAATCCAGTTTCTGCTGCTCCCTTAAATGTGGGAGCACTGGCGCTCAGCCACCCTGACGATGTGAGCCGTACGGAGGCTTATCTGAACTTTCCCCAGTGGAAAAAATGCTTAACAAAGTATATGATGTGAGATGTTCAACAGCACTATCGACTTGAGTTGCATCTAAGGGAATAACAATGCATTTGAGTGGTAGGATTGTGCAACTGCTGGGCCAGAGCTTCAGAAACCCAAGTGCCAAAGGACTGACCCCATCTCCTCCCAGGACAGGGGCCAAACGCTGCTCCCCGACCACGCTCGGCTCCGTGTCTCTTAACCCAACGTCCAGGTTTAAGCTGTCGAATGACCCTCCTGACTTCAGCCAGGCTGTTCTCGGCACGCGGATGAAATGCACGCTCATATACTTCGGTGCAGAAGAGTCCTGGTTTCCTTGGGAGCTCCCATGAGGGAAATATTAGAGGGCATGTGTACGTGTGTGTGAGCGTTGTATGGGATAAGATAGAACAAGGCAGACCCACCGTGTGCCTTTCTGCAGTGACTGCTGTCTGTGAACTGCAGTGGGGAAGTTTTGTAAGGGCTATGAATGCCCTCCAGTGGCAGAAAATAGGGAAATAGATTGGTTCAGTTTTCCGTAATGACTACGGAATTTGCCTATATAGTTCAATTTCAGTTTATAGATGTGTCCGCTATAGATGTGTAGCGGTGCGGTGTTAGTGGGCACCCTTGTCTCTGGTCTTGCCGTTCACAGCAGCACGCAGCAAACAGCTAAACCTCAGCTGAAATCTTTGGCAATAGTAAGAGGTCCATTGCCTTATATAAAAGGAACTAACAAACTTGTGTCAGTGAAGGTCGTGTATTCGGACTGTCCAGCTTCATGAGCTGCCTGTCGATACAGCTGTGTTTGCTGGAGCGGGTAGCAGAAAGGGAGGCATCCAGCCTGCTGCAACCGCCAGGTACGGATGGGAAGAACGGGAAACGTGGGGTCCGAATGCGTGAATCTCTTGCACAGTGATGTTTTATGCAAGTGGCGGGGTTTTTTTTCTGTGTTGTTTTTGTTTTTTAAACAATGCTGTCATAATGTGTCCAGGCATACTTGTGAGTCAGAGAGATTAAGGTGTTTCTTGCTGGTTTATAGTGTGAAAGCATCCTTTAGAGAGTACCAAATGTACTGCAGCATATTTCCAGGTTTGTCATGGAATAATCCTCTTGTAATAAAGAGACAACGTGGGATGGAAATGTGCCTGATCCACCCTACTTTCCAAATTCAGAACAGGTTTATAAATATGAAGCTTTTATAACCATAAGCCAAAAGCACAAGCAGGGCTTGAATATTACTGGAGTGCTGACCCCGACGTGCCTGTTTGTTGAACTGGCTTTCCCAGCCTGCAGATACCTCGGGTGTCCCAGCACTGGGGATCTGCAGAGCATGTGCAGCAGGGCCAAACAGCCAAGTTTATGTCAAAAAATCCGTAATACTCCAGTGTTGTCTTAGGACAAACAATTATCTATGAGTTCATTAGAGAAAGTGGACCTGTAAGCTGTTAGCTCTGCTGTTTGCACGTCCCACGTTCACGTACAGGAATGCATCAATCTGATCATGCTGTTTGTTGCTGGGGGCTTTTTCTTGTTTCAGCTTTTATTTTGTTTTCATAGCCAGGCATCTAGCGCCTGGGCTGCTCTCAGTATAGGCCAGTAGCCTGGAAGTTGAAAATTGGCATCAAGAACAGAGCCCTGCCCAGCGTATTTTCACTCTGAGTTGCCCCAGAGTTTAAACATCTGGAAATCACATTACCATGAGTGTCTTTAAAAGCAAAATTAAGCAGTGCTATCTGTTTTTATTTTTTTTGCCATGTGAAGCACAACCCTCACAAATATTCTGGAAATATTCACCTCAGAAAGGACTGGTGCTAATGTCTTTTTTCTCTCCGGTTGCCCTCTGCCATGCCCAGTCTGGCCCCATGCTTGATTGCTCTGTGGCGGGAAGACAGTCGTCTTGATCAAGGCCTTTCCAGTTGTCTTTGACAACATTACCTTGTTATTTGCAACACTTAAAGTAAGTCTGCCTTCCAAACAAAAAGATGATACCCTGAGCTCTAAAGTAGTAGTTTTGGGTGATACAGAGGCTGCTCTTTTGGAAAAGAGATGGAGCTGTGCTGCACATGCTATGTAAATATCGGCACAGGTAAAAGAAGTCATTTGTACTTTAAATGACCCTGGATGTTGTCTCTGGAAATATTGCTTTTCCAGAAAGAATTTCCTGAGTTTATCATCATTTGGTGACGGCCCAGGAAA
>NW_009633869.1:81946-109647 GCF_000690535.1 Cariama cristata
ATGCTTGAGTCTCTTGTAAACTGCGGCTGGTTTGCTGTATAACCTTAGTACAGGTTATTTAGCATTTCCCACATCTCCTTGGGTGCCTCTGTATAACCAGCTGTGTAGGGGCTTACTATGTACCCATGCATCACTCACAAGGATTACACTTAATATATCTGTAGGAAAGAGACTAAAAGTGTGCATATTATTTATGTTAGTTGTCAAGTGCACTAAGAGGTCTGCTTTCCTTCTTGATTTTGGCAGATTATTGATTTTATATTTCTTCAAATATTTTGCTCAGTTCAGCGAGCAAATATAAAAAGGCATTTTTAATTTCGTTCTAGGAAATGCAATAATCTATTGAAATAAATAAAAGAATTACCAGAGATATTAATGAAAAGCACTGGTTACCCTTCTTTTGATTTAAATGACTTGGCAAAGTTGATAAAGATACTGAGTTGTATAGACCTAATCCGAGCAAAAGATTTGTTTTTAGAATCATTTATTATAACTTTTTTGTTGTTTTTTTTTCTTTGAGGCTAGTATTATGAACACTTACAATGCACACACAAATGTATATGAAAGCAAATAATAGTATTAGCAATTCAAGAGCAGAAAAGATCCTCAGTTAAAGAAAATCATGTTTTTCTGCTTGCTTCAGATTGGTTTCCAAAGGCGATTTCCACCTTTATTCAAATGGTATTTGTCTGCTATTGAAGGCTGTCACATTAGAAGTCATAAGCAAAAATCTTCTTCACAGGCTGCTCTGAAGGAGCCGATTTCATCAGTATAGGTTGCAACTGAAGGTTAAGTTTTCAGTTTTCAAACACGAGTTATAACAACATGTTCATTCTACACAACTCAAATAATACAAGTGTCCAAAAAGTAATTCCTATTGACTTTCCTGTTGAAAACTCATGTTCTCAAACTTCATGGGTCAATATTGCCTTGTGTGCTTGTGTGTATTGACAGGGTGTTGGGCTGAGAGGAAAATGTGAGCTCATGTTGACACAGTGTTACTCGGAGGAAAAGGTACATATCTGCTGGATGAGTCGTGTTTAACAAGAGAAGTGGTGTTCGACACCATTACTCATTTGAAATCAAGCACTGCACTTAATTTGTTCAAACAGCAGATCTGCAGCCTCGTGTGAAGTCTTGCTGTGCCATCAGCCCTGATCTGGCTGGGCTGGGTGAAGTAATAAAAGTAGTAAAACCAGGAATCTTTGCCTTGTTTGGTCCCAATAACCCAGTCCAGGGTCTGGCTGCGGCAGAGACACGATGCAAAGCTTTCCGGCGGTGGCATCCCTGGAGGTCGCTTTGTTGTTCCTAGGGAGCGTTAGCACCGCTGCCTCTGCTCCCCGCAGCCTGAAAGGGAGGATGTGGGCTGAGGATGTGGGCTCTGAGCATCATCTGGACCAAGAGCTGACCGCCCTTTGGCTTTAACCCTGCTAAGCCCTGGCTCCTGGAGCTAGGGGATCCTCTTCTAGCATTGACCTCCTGGTGAGAGGGGTGTCCTCTCACAGGTACACCTATTGCTCAGACATAAAGCTGCTGCAGCTGGCCCTGTCCTCAAATGTACCATACACTTGTGTTCCCTGCAGTGGTGATCACTGGGATTATTAAAGTCTGAGCAAGTTTCAGTGAGCACTTACCTGCATATCTAGCCAGCTTCAGGGTCGTGTGGGAACCCTGATGCCAAAGGTTATGTTGACCCAGAAAGGAGCTCAATTACATCCAAACTCCTCTGCACTCAGCTCACTCATGTCTTCAAATCAATAGCGCAGCTGCAGCAACGCTGAATTTTGAACACAGGGTTTTTCATTCCTGGTTTAATGTCTGTGCTTAACACTGTGATAGCCATCTCTCCCACAGTTTGTGGTTTATGATGTTTCCCTTGCCCTTTACTGAGCAGTGTCGTGGTCCTTGCACAAGTCCCTGGGTCAGCATCTGTGGGCAAGAGCATGCAGGGGAACTCAAGTGGTAAGACAAGGCCTTGTTGTTTCAGACCTTTCTTGTCCTTCATTTCTTTTTTTTTTTTTTTTTAATATATTTTGAAACATGCCCTGTGAAGGAAAGGAATCCATGAGCTCATGACACATCTATGTTCAACAACCCTTTTTGAGAGAGCACTTTTCCCCCTCCTGAAGGAGCAGTGAGAGATGTGTTTATGAGCGAGGATGGCTGTGCATGGCAGCAGAAAATCTGAGCTCATCCCGCCTGTCATTTCCTAAACAAAAGCCTAAAAATACTGCCAAAATTGCTCGCTGCAACACATAGAATACAGCTTCTTGGCCGCATAAAAGCTGACCGGAGCTATGCCTCTGTTCAAAATGCTTTCAGATTTATAGGCCGTGTGGACTAAACGAAAATACTTGGAAGAAAAAAGGAGGCTTTCAAGGATTATTGATCCTTTGCCTTATTCTAGACAAATAAACCTGTGGGTAAAAAGAGAATAGAAATATGTTTACTCAGATGAAACATTTGATCTGACAGGGAGAGCCAGTTGCAGAGCCGAAACTCACCCTATGTGCTGTCTAATCTCCAGGAGATCTGGGCTGCAGATCAGACCCATCAGGCAGTCCATAACCCCAGCAAAGCCTCCTGTAGAAGGTAAAAAAAAGTCAGACAAGACTGTGGCAACGCTTACTAATCCTTAGCCTTCACTAAGGTGATTTTTTCAAGTTGGGTCCATGACTTGGAAACCCCATTTCTAACTGACATAAGCCAATGTTAATACACACCAGGTCACCAGCATCTTCAGCAGCTCTGGGCTTTTGAGTGCCCTGCAGCGGGGACCGGAGCTCTGCACGGCCGAAGGGCACCAAGAGCAGAACAACAGTGAGATGGATGCCAGAGCTCCCCCCACTTTTAATGAGAGACAGTTAGTGCCTAACATCTAACGTGGCTTTCTTCTCCCTGCTGAGGAGGCAACAGTAGGTGTGGATGGTGCTTTGAACATCTGCATGGGTGGTTGGTGCAGTACTTGAGCCCGTCGGTGTGTACTGAGCTGCTGGGGAGGCATCCCCTGGTTTTGGCCCCTGGGATGATGCTGGTACCACTCAGCTGTGGGATGCTGGTGGGTCAGGTGGGGTGTGGTGCCAGGGGGGCAGGCAAAAGTGGTCCTGAGCATGCAGGGGAGCTGAGCTTGGGAGTAGGTGCCTTGGGAGGTTTGAAATCAAACAGTGGGATGGGCACGTCGTGAGTCTGGGTGCCCTCCTGTATGGTAGAGGTGGGGCGGTTGTTAACCAAAGCTCTGGAGTGAGCTGCTGAAGGTCTCTGGTGGATCCAACTCTGGATGACACTTTGCAGTCTGTCCCTTGGTGCGTGTTTCCTGCATCCCTTTGGGCATCGCGTGAAGTCATGTTTCTAACCACTGAACTAGGGCTGCTCTGTTAGGTCCTGGGCTGTTTGACTTTAGTCATCCCAGGAAAGTGAGTTATAATGTTAAAAGTGGACAGTTTGACGAGGGGAATGCACGTCCATAATGTAGAAGATTATTCCTGAGGTACCTAGCGTTGGGTTTCAGAGGGAATACTTCAGTGCAGAGAAAGATATGTTGTGCTTGCTCATGGGAATGAATTGCACATGCAGAAAGGAAAGATTGCTTGCTCTGCTGCTCTTATGACCATTCGGTTTGGAGCCTGAGTGCAGACCGGGGCTTCCTCAGACAGGTGAGGTCTGACCGTGCACCAGAGCATCATGTGTGGATGTTGTCTGCTTGGCCACCAGTGCCAGCTCAGCACAGTGCCCTCCCACAAGCCAGTGGGTGAGCCCAAAGCTGTGCGAGTAAATGCACGGGCACTGAAACCACCCTCGCTGAAATGAAGATGCATCCAGCTGAAGTGTCTCTTCTTCATCTAGCTCTCAACAATCCAGTTGCAAATGAACCGCTTGCTATACAGACAGCAGGATAACACGGGAGAAGTGGAATACACTTACAGCTCCTCACCTCCTCTGCTATGACCTGTGCCACGTGTGGAAAGAGAGATACTCTAAGTGGGCATTTGCAGGGATGTTGAAACAAGGACATAGCAAGGATAAAGAACCCAAGGGGAACACAGGATTCCGGGATACATGCTCAAGCTGGAAACAAGCCTCATCCTCACTGAACATGCTGTTTCTGAAGGCTCTCCTGCGTCAGACGTGAAGAAAGGCCACGCTTTCTGCTGTCGCTAGCCCTGCATCTGGTTCCCTGGGGAGTAAGCAGCACCATGCTCAGCCATCACCTTCCTCTCCGGAGCAAAGAGTAAATTGCTGGGGGAGCTCCAAGTGTAGGAGCTCCAGGAAATCAAGGATTGCAAAATGAAGCATCAAATTGGGAGCAGGGTGCCACGTCCCTATAATTTGTGCTCAAGAATTATCTCAAGGGGAAATCTGTATTCCTACCCATATTCAGGCTGAGAGAGGCATTGAGCAAGCTTGGTGCACACCCCAAATCACTACCAGACTAGGAGGATAACTTTTGCTGCTAATGCGAAAAGTATGACCAAAACTGACCTGAAGAGCTTGACTCCACAACAGAAACTGCATCCTTCATCATACTGTGATTTGATTGGCTCTTTCCAGCTATAGGTTTCTTAAAAATATTAATGGCTGAAGTTGCCTGCAGTGGGGTAATGAAGTTTCTCAATGCAAATTCATCTGGGTTGCTAAGTCTGTGAGCTTTCCCTGGAGCTGCTGGATGGAGGTCCCAGCTCATCAGCTGCAGCTAAAACTGAGGAGGCCAACTTACCACAGGGGAAACGAAACAAAATGGGCGCTCGGATCTTCGCACATGGTCCAAGCAGTACATAATATTAGTGGGAGTCTTCTCCACTGGCACTGGTGGCTTTGGGTTTGGCCCCACGCAGAGAGAGTCCAAAGGCGCTGGTTGTTCCTTTTCTTTTCCTAATGCACTGGTCCCAGGACATCTTTAAACACCTGTGCTAGCGAAACAAAATACCTTCAGTGCTGTGGGTAGTCCTTCCTATCAGCCAAAATAGGCCACTCCACTGCATTTTTTCAGGAAAAAATAGAAGTCAAAGCTACTGAAAGCATATATATTTCTAAGTGGCTATAGCTTTTTCATTCTTCTTTAGCTATTTTTAAGCATTTTCCCACGAGGTCATCAATAGCACTTCCTATTCATGATTTTTACAGTAGGTAGTAGAGATTGGCTGGAGTGGGCAGCCCTGGTTTCCCTGTGGGGTAAGGGAGGGCTCCTGCTGCACAAGAAACTGCTGGGATCCTCAGCCTCTTGCCGGGTGTCTCTGTCAGCAAGTGATCCCACAAAGAGTTGCTGGTGCTAATTTGCTTAAAAATCACAGCGTTATGATTAAACCAATCCATATCCCTTCCTAACTTGGGCCTCTGCTGTTTCTGGGCTCCCTCCACTGTCACATCATGCAGCAATGATAATGCAAGGGAGACCACCGACTGGGAGGACCCTAGACCAGAAACCCAGCTGACTGCAGAGAGAGACATGGACCTGTTGGAGAGGGTCCAGAGGAGGGCAACGAAAATGATCCGAGGGCTGGAGCACCTCTCCTATGAAGACAGGCTGAGAGAGTTGGGGTTGTTCAGCCTGGAGAAGAGGCGGGCTCGAGGGGGCCCCCTTGTGTGAGATATTCTGTACGTGCTGCCCCCGGGACAGAGGGATGGGGACAGACTTTTTAGCAGGGTCTGCTGTGATAGGACAAGGGGTAATGGTTTTAAACTAAAAGAGGGTAATTTAGACTTGACATAAGGAAAAAATTTTTTACAATGAGGGTGGTGAAGCACTGGAATAGGTTGCCCAGAGAGGTGGTGGAAGCCCCATCCCTGGAGGCATTCAAGGTCAGGCTGGATGGGGCTCTGAGCAACCTTATCTAGTTGGAGATGTCCCTGCTCACCGCAGGGGGGTTGGACTAGATGACCTCTAAAGGTCCCTTCCAGCCTGAACGATTCTATGATCCTATGTGCAGGACAACCTGCTCCTAAAGTGCAGCTCCCTGTGAATGCTCTGGCATCATTAATTATCAAAAAGTAATTTCTCTGTCATAAGCCTGTCCTTGTGATGGCAGCCGATGCCAGGAGACTTGCTTGCCTGCGAAAGGCAGGATTCGGCCAGTGCCTTGCGAGCTGCTTTGCTGCCCGCACACCTGGGCAGCTGTCCGGACAACCCCTCACCCCGCTTGGTGTCTGGTCCTAAGGCTCTGTGGAGGATACGTACATCGGCAGCCAGGATAAACCATCCCTTCCCCAGTGCATTGGCCATAAATGGAAAAACCTGCAGGGAATGCAAAAAATCCATCCTAAATTTTCCTTAGTGTCCTGGCTCCCTGAGAGGTTCTGAGTCTGTCTGTGAGAGTACCACAGGCAAGCCAGAGGATGGTGAAGGTTTTCCTCCCTCTCTATGAACTGGTTTCAACAGTAATGTAGAAAATGTCAGGGAGGATCACTGAGCTGGGAACATTAGTATTAAGTGGAAAACTTTCAGGGGGCTTTTTAGCTTCTTGGCACAGCAATGTGATAGACGATCTGCAAAGTGCTTTTCCAGCAGATGTGGCTGTACAATGTGCGATGCATCTGACAGCAAACATCTGCCTGGGCTGCAGCAACAACATAGTCTGTTTTTCCTATCATATTGGTTTACCTTACTCAGCTGATGGAGGTGAAATTCCCCTGAACCTTGGCTTCCCCTTGGCTGCCGTGCTTCCCAGCTGAGTGCCCTCCATCCCGTACACCATGGCAGGGATGGTGAGCAGACCGAGGGCAGCTGCGGCCACCGGCTGGGGGGAGGCAGGGCTGGCACAAGGCTTCCAGCCTTGGGGGATTTGAAGATTAAACTTCAGTTATGAGAATTTAACTTGGCTCAGCTTGAATTGGGTTGCGCTTTGCATCCAAAAAAGGAACAGGACTTACTGTCTTCCTCTAGCTAGGGTAAGGCTGTAATCTCACCAGCCGTACTTATTCTCGCAGGACCTTAGTGGACCTCTCACAAGATGTTGATCTCATTATGTTTCCATAAATTTGACCTGAATTCCCATAAAAGTGACTGAACACCTGATAGCCAAGGCCCCAGTTTAACCACAGGTGTAGTTCTGCACTTTAGCTTTTGGCCTTCACTTAGTTCATATACAAAGAAGATGGCTTTGTGCTTCAGCTTATGTTTGTATCGCTGCTGCTGTGAGGTTGCAAACACTGAGTCCAGGGAAAGAAATTCAAACAACCAAGTGGAAATCTGCCGGGCTGGTTAAATCCCACAGAGTGGGAACGGAGCTCTTACCACAGCATGTGTATCCAGAAGCGAACTCCGAAATACATGGGGTTATCCCTCTGCTGCGTCTTTTTACTCAAAAAGAATTAATCTAACTGAAAAAAAAAAAACAAAACCAAAAAACTGAATCCTTAACTCTGGAGGTGAGTGAAGCACGCTAGAGCAGACAATGTTTTGCCCTCCTACACAGACGGTTCCTTTAGCTTTGATAGCTACTCATTATGAAAAAACAATTAAATTTTGCTTTTTAAATTAATAACAATGGAAATAATGGCAATGGAGAAAAAGTAAATATTACATAAAGCATATAACTTATAAATAACAATATCCAGAGTTAAAGAATCTAGCGAATTGCATGCCTCTGGGCAAAGGGATGATGTTGTGAGGGCAAGGGAGTGATGAAGTCAAGGAGAAAGTGCAAATACAATGCAGAAAACTGCCTCAATTTCCTTGCAGGGCATGCCTGCAAGAGAACCGCTGCCACATGGCCTTGGGGAAATGCGAAAGGATGAGGAAAGGCTCTTTCTAAGTCTTTGCAGCTGCCAAAAAATAATCATGTCATCTGACTATGTAGTGTTTGTTTTTCTTGGCAATGTTGTAGAGGAGCCAAGAAAATGAATGGGTAGGGTTTTCCTCCTACCTACCCTGGTCCGGTGTGTTTTCTTGTCAAAGTGAAAATGAAGTTGCAAGGGAGCAGTGTGGGAAAACTTAATCATGAACACAGTATTGAAGACAGCAAAGGACTGGAGACAGCTGTGGACTTGGGTGGTTAGAAGCGAGAGAGTCGCATCCCGTTGATGTCCAGACGCGCTGTTGGGAGTGAACCAGCTCCTCTGTCAGGCGCAGCGATTCAAAGGTATGCTACCGCGGAGCTTGCTGCAGCAGCCTGCTCCTCACCTGCTTCCTTTCAAGGGCATTATATGGCCCTTAGCACATTTTCATAACAACTTTCCTGTTTGATTGAACTAAAAAAAAAAAAAAGCAGGCCAAGATTTCAGAAATTGGGTATGACATACTCTGAAAATTGCTGTATCTTCTCCACGTCTGTTGCTCTGTGATCTTTGCTGCTTTGAATGCTTCCAAAAATAACTTGAAAGAGCTTGCATAGCTTGATTATTGCCAACGTGAGTAGTTATTGATCTAAATGACTGCTTGGACAGAAAGGACGATGGAGAAAGCATGCTCTGCTCTCCACGTGTTTAGACCTCCTGCCTTATTTTGCTTGAACTAATGGTGAAAGACATATATCGTGGCACGGCAACAAAGAAAATCCTCTGCCTACTTTAAAGTTATTGGGCACTTTTACATATTAAAGCCATTAAAAATAGATAAAACATTTGACTTTAAATATATTTTACTAACCAAACCAGCTCATATCCTACAAAACACCCCAAAAGCGACTCCTAATCCTTTGGTTGACCAAATGCCCTTGACACAATGCAGAGCAACCTTGAGGCCACTCTGAATTGCTGTGGCTCTGCTGAAGATCATTTTAAGTAGCTGGCAAAAACAGTTGCTTGTTTATTGCTCCAGCTGCTTTTTGCGTTCCCCAGCGCTGTCCTGCAGGAGATGTTGCAGGAGGCTGGGAGATGTTCCTCTCCCCTCCCTCCTGCCCCTGGGTACCAGCCTCCTGCCCACACCTTGGTCCTCACAGCACCAGCACCAGGGCAGAAAGGGTGGCTGCAAAATCCCCTCACTCCCCTCTCTTAGGTCTCATCCCACGTCCAATAATGAGATTGGTTTCAGCCAGAAACATCCCATATAGCTGCCATGTCTGTGCTTTAGTTAGTTTGATGCTAGGGCTGTTTTCTAGAGGCGATGTAGCTAATTCCCTGGCTTTGGTAATTTCCTTTCCTAGACTTTAATCAGATGTTGCATAGAAAAATAGCTCGCTTATGAGCAGTTGGGATTTATTTTCCTTTTTGTTTTGGTGTGGGGTGGATTTTTTGTTTGTTTTTGAAAGGGGATTTTTGTGCTCTTTCTGCATCTCAGTCTTTGCCATCTTTTTTGTGCCACTGGACTGGTATAACAGGGTGGGAGGATCTTCTACTGTAAGTCTAAAATGTATGTATAAAGTATATTTATTATATTACCTTTTACCAAAAGTGATTTCAAATTTCTAGCATGAAACTTTCAAATATGGACTTGCCCTAAACTGACAGTTAACTTTATGAATGTGTAGATTAGAACGAAAACTCATTTGCCTCAGGGAGAATTTGAGACAAGATCACTAAGTACTTTCTCTGATTTGTGTCGGAGAAAAACACGGTACAGAATAAATACATATTTTCCACGAGTAATATACTGCACATGTGATGAAAGGCTGCATTTAATTTGCTGTGAATTTACAGAAGTGTGATTTTTAAGCAGTGGTATGTGCTCTATACTCTGTCAGCTTGTACAAATAACTTAGAAGCTGAAGGTATTTTAGGGAAAGGAAGAATCAGTCACAAAGCGATCATTATTTTAATGAGTGTAACTACTTCTCCGACTTACAGTAAAAAAGAATATAGCAAATAAACCTGAAAGTACCAATGAAGTTTGAGCCTAATCGCTAAATGTCTTTTAGCATAGAAATACCTGAAGAGCATTAGGGAGCAGCTAACTCCTGCGTTTCCCACTGCTGCAGAACGGAGTCTGTTGGCTGTAAGGTTTTCTCATCTTTTACCCTGCCATCGAGTTGGTGGGAACTCTGTTTAAAAGATGCTGGCATGATGTGACCCCACGACAGCAGCCAGGTCTGTTCCAGGCCCTCCTGGGGCAGATTTGCAAGCCGCAGGCCCTGCGGTGTGTTAGGCACGACCTGCGTAAGGACAGCAAGGTGCTGGGAGCCAGCCGCCTTCACCCTGCCGTCGCCAGTACGGACCAAACGTGGAACAGGACTGCACCTGCCTTTATGCCTCCGGGCAACGTGACTCTGTGTGTGTACATAGATATACAAATAACATTTTAGCTATATCTGGATGTATATACAGCAATATATTTCAACTTGTGAAGCTGGGCAGCTAATCCAGCTTTCTTCCCACAATAGGCATTTGGAAATCTCTCTGGACTTGGGTTTACTGTCCACCTAGCCAAAAGGAGTTGCCACATGCTGCAGGTGGCTAAAGCAGAGCTGTGCTGAAGTGATCCATGGAGATGCGAGTGTACTGATATGCCCAAGAGGCTGCTTGCTTCCAGTAAGCTTTAAAAGCTAGCTGGAAATCTGATATATAAAAATATTTTAAAATATTGTACATGAAAACAATTCCATGGGGTTGGATCCAACATCCATTGTTACAAAATGCAATGAGAGAAGAAGAAAGCTAGGGCAAAAAAGAAAAGGCATTTGCAAATAATGAAATGGATATGTATTTTTTATTTCTCCACCTGTGCTGTGAGCCCACTAGATGCAGCGGGTTGCTGACCACAGGCTGGGTAGTTGATGTACCGTGAACAGCACGAAGGTGACGTGACGTTACAGCTTCTGGACTACAACCGGCTAAGTGAGACCACGTCCGTCAGCACCCTCTGGATACAGCCCAAAGCGGCTTCAGATTGTCCTGCAAACACCTATTACTAGCTAATTTTTCTTGCTGCTATAAGATGGTAGAGACAGCTGGGCCTGATAGTCCGTGCAGGCTGGGGTACCCGTGCTGGGTGACCTGCATGTGTCAGCATTGCAGGCAGATCAGAAGCTAGACCTATCCAAAAGCCTTACAATGTCATTCTTCAGCATGGATTTGGAGATGAAGGGGAAATAAACCCATCTTGGGCTTCCTTCATTATTTAACCTGACCAGGTACAAGTACAGCCATCAGGAGATCTGCTTGGCAGATAGTTACAGAAATACTCTCTTTTCCCACTAAGACTATAGTAATATGCAAGCGTGTTTAAAAATAAAATTTGTTATACAGATAGCAGCTGGATCCTAGAAGTTGAGCAGAGGGTTGGCAGCCAGAAACAGAAGTTTTGATTGTGCATCAAGTTTGGGTGTGTATTCAGACCCTTTCCCGGTTAAATTGGGTATTGTGCCATAGCTCACGGAGGCACTGCAGGGATTAGATTTTGTTTGTGCAGGACTTCACATTGCCACTGATGAACAGTTTTTAGTGTTATTTGCACTCCGTTCTGCATGAAATACTTTGAATATACAGCACCTTGAATTCTGTCTATATATAATACTAAAGGATTTATACGCTGCAAATTGCATGCAAGCAGGGTGATGGTGCTGTTGGGAACCCGGAGCCACAGCACTCTGACACCTGCCCATCTTGCCTGCGTATGTGACGTATGCCTGCGATCCGCAAAGCTGCTTTGTTTCAAAATTGTAATTACGTTATTTATTTAATATTGATACTACATATTTTGGGGAAGTGTGGACAGTTCAAGGAGGTGCGGGTATATAAAGTACAACGTGTCTCAGGCATAAAGTTATGAACTTCAGGGATCTCTCGAATGAGTTTTTAGTAGGGCACACTTCACTGACAAAAAGTCCCAGCAGTGCAAAGTTAGAGCCATTGAGAGCCTTGCTTGTTTGTTTGTTTGTTTTTTGTTTTCCCCACCGCTGTTCAAAGCTATGGGTTTAGTTGTATTTTAACTACATGCTAAGTATCCAGGGCAAACCTGAATGAATCCAGGTCCAATCATATTCACAAACATTTGTAAATAACAATAACGACTTCATATCTGACTGCAAGATGTTATGTGTGAGATTAGATATGATCCCGAAACAGTAATCAGTTCTATAATAGCTTTTAATAAACAGAAATGTGAATAAAACAGTTTTTAGAAAAGTACAGAATAAAAGCAGAAAATGTCTCTTCCCTAATAACCATTGGTATAAATCCCAAGATGTCTTGTTTTAAAGTTATAAATTGCAATCTTCACTCAATTGTTACATGGAAAATACCACAGTTAAAGCACAGTACTGCTGGTGTCTTACAGAATATAGGTATTAACCTTTCCTCATCTTTCCCCCCTTTGATAGCAAAGGCAAAAAATACTTCCCTCATGTTTCCAAAATTAATTATTAAAGGAGGCACCAAGAAATCAAGTTACCACTAAAAGCCAGTTTTGTTACGCTATATCTTAATGACATAACTTTGATAAAAACATCTCATTATTTACTAAAGAGGACTTGATTTAAACTGCATTACGCTAGGTTATGACCAAAGCCTAATTTAGAATTTAGTTTTATTTCATTATTTAGATATTGAGATATCTGTTGACTGTAAATGATGAGTAGAAGCTATGGAAGTGTTTGCTAGCTGATTTTAGGGTCTCACTTATGTTGACGTATTTTGTATCAACAAATTTAATTCTACAGTTACTTAATTCTGTAGCTACAGTTCTATTGTTTTAGCCTACTGGGAAGAGACTAGGATTTCTTTGACTTTGAAGGACTAATTTGAAAATAAACAGTTGAACAGAGCAGACCTGCGGGTGGAGGTGTGGTGGTTTGGTCAGGTTCCAGTACGGGTGAGAGGGCGTCCTGTTAACTCTGCAGCTATGAGGACAGTGAGAAAAAAACTCAGTGGACACACTGTTGGGTATAAAATCAAGTATTTTAAAATTTTTTCCCTTTCAATTTGGCATCTGAACATAGGGAAAAAACCACTACTTTGGCTGCAGTAATTTTTACATAGCTGTCCTGGCTGGTCTCTGCTGGGATACAGTTAATTTTCTTCCTAGTAGCTGGTACAGCTCTGTGCTTTGGAGTTAGTATGACAATAATGTTGATAACACACTGATGTTGTAGTTGTTGCTAAGTAGCGCCTATCCTAAATTCAGGACTTTCCAATTTCCCATGCTCTGCCAATGAGGAGATGCATAAGAAGCTGGGAGGGAGCACAGCCAGGAGAGCTGACCCGAACTACCCAAAGGGATATTCCACACCACAAAACATCGTGCCCAGTATATAAACTGGGGGAATTGGCTGGGAGGGGCTGATTGCTGCTCGGGGACAGGCTGAACATCAGTAAGTGGGTGGTGAGCAATCGTATTGTGCATCACTCCTCTGCCTTGGGTTTTACTCCTCTCTCTCTTTTTCTTATCTCACTTTTCATTACTACTATTATCATAATATTTTATTTCAATTATTAAACTGTTCTTATCTCAACCCATGGGTTTTACCTTTTACCGATTCTCCTTCCCATCCCACTGGGGTGAGGGGAACAGCAAGTGAACGGCTGCGTGATACTTGGATGTCGACTGGGGTTAAACCACAACAGCATAATCTCTATTCAGAAGGCAACCTAGAGGAAAACATCCTGCAGACCGAGTCTATCGGAGGCGTGCTCTTGTATTTGGTATAACAAAAATGGGTCTGAGTTCAGTCACCACTTCTCTGTCGGTGCGGAGTCAATAATCACCTCTTGTGCTTTGTGGTTTCTAGCTGTCAAGCAGCATCAGCGTTCTTCCTCCTGACTTTACTCAACAATCTGTCTGCCCTGCAGATCTTAATTAAGTCTGTGTACAGCATCTGATGGGATTTCTGACCCCCATCTGTCACCTCTACACTGAGATTCATTTCTATTCCTAATGCTGAGGATAATTAATACGACGCATTCTCTGGTAGCTCTATCGTTTCTGAGCTTAGGGACGTAGAAAAGTAGTAAAAATTATTTGTGGCTGTGATATTCATCACATGTACAGTGGGATATACAGAATACAGCATCTGTTGAATGAGAGCTTGTATTAAAGCGGAGTTCTACCTAGAAAGGTATGTATATAAAAATAACCCCACAGCAGTGGTTTATTTTGATAATTAATTTTAGTTATGATTTATGCAACAAAGAATGACTCTCTGAAAATAGAGGAAGGTGCTGTTCATAACAAACCTTTAGTAAGTAATACTTTAAGCTCTTTTTTGATGCTGCTTGCCAAGCTTTCTAGGGAGGGCAGGTATACTCGTAGAGGCAAAGGAAGGCATTGTGATCCCCAGTCAGCCCAGTAAAGTGATTATCCTTCAAGCCATTCTGCACACTGATTTTAAAAAGCAAATAAACTGACAGAAGTAGCAATGAGTTTTATAGATTCAAAGACCAGGGCACAGATAAATCTTAAATTGTTACGAACAACAGGTTTCTTGGCTTATGGGACTAAAAAATATATTTGTGATGTTAGTCTCTGAAAAGAACAACACAATTTTTAATTTTTGTTGTTGTTGTTGCTGAGGTTAGACAATCTATGTTTTGCTCATCTTGGTTAGAAGAAAGCTCAGTCCCTATTCAGGACCCTCTTCCTGAGGAGCCGGAGCCTCGACATGACCACATCCCAGTCTGCATAGGCACCTTCCAGGTGACGAGTCACTTCTGATCCCGACTGGTAGCTCTGGCGACCGTGAAGCACGCGCCAGTTATCAAAGGTCACTATGTCTCCTATAAAGAAGTTGCACAAAGTTTAATATTTGGTATGTTATAGATGATTCCTTCAAACAGATAACATGGAGGTAGATTTATATCAACAGTTAGGGAGCAATAATTTCAAGTAGCTCGACTGGAGATACACAGCAACGACACAGTGATTTTAATTTAGCTGGTCATTCTTAACCAAAGAGGGGAGGTCCCTTTCGACCTCTGCTTCTTTTCTTGTATAACCAGGAGTTAAAAAGCAAAGTGGTAGGAGAGAAAAGCAGGCCTTGAGGGGAAAGGTGACTACAGCAAATCCATGGGAAGAATAAAAAGGGTGAAAGCCACTAGGATGGTTTTTATTTGATCAATCTGGTACTATTTGTACCATACACATCCTGCATTACTGCCCCTGTTAAGAGAATTCTATGAGAACAAAGTCAAGCCATTGAAAGTTAGGTTATCACATAATTAAGGCTAGCATGACATTTTAATTTTTCTCCCTTGTGTGCCACCATTATAATAAATCTCTAACTAAATAACCTTATAATCTTTCTCTCCCTCCCCTCTACCACCCTTTTGGTGCATTAATTGATGGGATAGAAGGTACTCATGTAATGTGAGGTACTTTGTTTTACCATTTATTATGTGATCTTAAAAATTATTTTATTGCATGTGCCCAATAGAGAGAGATTAATTTCCTCATAGACATTTTAAAGACACTGGCATCATAGTACACGAAGCAGTCAGATACGTTAATGAATTTACTTTTGTAACCTCTCTCAAGAGATGAGGGACTATTAATATCTTTATTTTATAGCTGGGGAATGAAAGAACAGAGATTAAGGCCCAAGTAGTTAAAAATATGCACGGACTGACTTTTAAAGAGTAAAGGGGATTTTTGCAGCATGTTTTATGTTGAAAACACAGCCCTGTACAGCTCCAGCTGAAGTTTGGAGCACTTAGCACTTCTGCAAATCTGCCTCCAGATGTCTTGCATAGGCCACCCAGAAAAAGCAGTACAGCAGCAGTGGCCTTCGGTAATTCATCCAGCATGACGCTGGCATTCGGTGTCTAAGCAAAGACAATAACTGGATTCCCCGCAGCACTGTTCAGCCTCCTTCAGCATTATGCACATCATGCATCTGTATCATCCTCTAGATGTTCTGCAACTCCTGCAGCCCTTGGGAAGATAACTAACAAATTAAAGTGTCATAAAGACAGACGTATCATTTGGTTTAACGTCCATACTCTGCATCAAATGAAGCAGAGGAGAAAGTATGTGATTGCATATCATTTAATGAACAGACACTGAATTGGGATGGCACAGCAGTCTTACACCTGATATTTCCCATCTATGGTGCTATAGATATGACAAGTTACAATTTCCTATATGGTATGGGTTTTTGATGTAGTATAAAGATATATGGACTAACCAAGAGACTATGCCTCCCCGCCTTTCCCTTTTTTTCCTTTCTAGTGTAACAATGGCAGAAGGAATCTATGAGATGAATGTAAGGATGCAGTATGAAATAAAATAGGTGATAGAGGGACTGAAATTTCCTCTCAGTACCAGTGCTAACAATGCTCAAGTGTTTTGACTGTTGAGAAAAACATGTGAAAAATCATTGTGAGGAGAAGCAACTTGCTGACCTGGTTTCAGCTTGTAAGTAAACTTGTGTTCTGCGCTGTTTAATAAATCATCAAATTCCTTTAGAGCTGCATAAAATGGCCTCACTTTTTCAGCTGGTATGTCAAACACTGTGTCTCTTGTTGCATTATTATAATTGATGCGAATTGCTTGGCCTCTGGAATCCATGCTATGAAACAGAGAAGGAAAGGAAAAAAAAAAAAAGTATTATGTTGTTACCGAAACATTTTAAGATGGTTAAACAGCAACTGAACTCTCCTGCTGGAATTTCAGTATGTTTCCATAGTGAAATTCAGATTGTTACTGGGTTGGATTTTGATAATTAAGCCAAACTAGGAAAAGGGATAATCAGGAGAAAATACAGATGCTTAATTTCCTCAAACATCTATAGTCTGTACACTTTAACTGTAGAATTGTA
This sequence comes from Cariama cristata, assembly GCF_000690535.1. NCBI lineage: Eukaryota > Metazoa > Chordata > Aves > Cariamiformes > Cariamidae > Cariama > Cariama cristata. Next base: position 98,566 of record NW_009633869.1, read on the forward strand.
AACTCTTTAAATTCAGAAGAGATTATGATCATATGCATTTGATCTTTTTCTAATATATAGTTCTTAATATATGTTCTTAAATTATGACCTCTCTTTGGCACGGCACAGATGTATGTTGGCTGGAATTCAGTAACAGGCCCAGCTGCTGTTAACCTGTGTCTGTACCTATGAGTTGCTCTAATTGCCACCACTTCTTGCTGGTGTGTGGCAAAACCAAATAAGGAAAACTATGCTGTGGTGGTACAAAGCACAGAACAACTCAAACACTGGCAAAAAAAACCCAAAAAACAAAAAACAAAACACCAAACAAAAAACAAACCCCCCAAACTAACAATAGACCAAGTTAAATCAGTATTTCCCCACCAGGTGTCAGGAGCAGACCTTCTCCTACCAACATGTAAGCCACCATACAACAGGGATGTTATTTTTCGATGTTGTTGAAACTACTCACTCTATAATCCTTTGTTTACACTGCACGGCAAAATCACAGTAGTCGACCCCAACATCTGTATAGTCTACAGCAGTAGAGGACAGGATCTGATATGCCTGAGGATTTTGTTTCTTCAGCTTGTTGGATACGTGAAATCCATCTACAACTTCACTTTCACCTCCTGCAGCTGTTTGCTTTATACAATGGAGAAACTGAACCTGGAATGAATGAACATCTTATTACAAAAAGAATTACCTTGCACATTTAACAGTTGGTTAGTATGAGTTCCCTCATATCAGTGGTTCTGGTTTTTCGGTTGTGTTTGGTTTTTTTTTTTTCTCCAGCAACAGACTGCATTCCCATTACTGCATCTTCACAGCACTCTGCCACCACTATCACAAAGGCAGAAAATTAAAGTAGCATGTTCATAAATCCATCCCACTTGGGATATCTTCTAATGCTTGCAACCTGCGAGTCAACTGCAAAGCTCTGGTCTCACTTCTTTCCTTTGAGTCCTTCTTTGTGGTAGTCATATAATTTTAAATACATTGCAGTCTTATCTCGACAAAGAAGATTAGCTTTCTCTTGCAGAAACAAAACCTGCTATGAATTATCTGCTCACAGAGGGGAAAAGGTGGCTGTCATAGAAGGCAACAGGCCCAGTGTCTCTATGATAAAGTAGGATTAAGACATTTTCATTTCACTTCACAGCAAAATTGCCAAGGCTTAAGACAGAGCAGACAGCCTAAACTGGGCTGTCGGTTGCACCAGTGTAAATCTGAGCGACTGACACAGGCCGTAAAACTCCCCGTGGCATTAGAGAGTCCAGCATCACACAAAGTGCAATCGTTCATCTCAGCCAAACGACACAAAATACATCTATCACGCCAATGGTAACAGCGTTCACCTTTCCCTTCCATGATGGCGAACAAAAAAACCCGGGAGGGGAAAGAGGAGCAGAGAACAGGGTTTGTCCCACAATCTCCTCACCAGCTGGACCCGCAGACCTTGGTGATGATGATGAAGGGGGGAAACAGAAATAATCAACAGTGCAGAAGGGGAACTTGTTTGGGAAGGACATAAGCTAGTTTATTCATTTGATGAAGCAGCTTCTCGCTCTCCTGCCATGTTCCTTTTGGCCAACAAGTCCTCCTGTGGGGAGGACTCGGGGTTCCCACTGAAGGGAGCCCAAGGCAATGGGTTCTTTTCTTTTGTGGCCACAGCCGGCCTCGCGTAGGGCAAGCAGGGCTTGGCACTGCTAAGGAGGGCTGCATAATGTACTCCTGGTGAGTGACTCTGAAAAAGTTCAAAGGGAGAATTTAGTTCAAATGAGAATTTAGCTTTATGTTCTGGAGAGCTAATGTTTCTGCTAGATCTAATCATCAGGTTTGGGATTTTTTTTTTTTTTTTTAATCAGGATATCTCCTGGAAAAATACTTGCCAGATCAAAACCTAGGAAATCCTAAAATTATTTTTATGGGACAGTTCCAAAACTAATCATCACCTATTTAAAAACATTTCTTCAAATATTTGTAAAAAATACATCTTAAGAATTAAAATACTGTGTAATAACTAGATAAATAAAGAAAACTACACATTCAGGACAATGTTCAAAAATAATTCAATGTACTTTAATACTTTTATTTCTTACAAGCATGTTTGAAAAAAGTTATGCTCTTTTTCTAACGTTTCATAGCAGAGTGTGAGCTTTGGCACAGACAAGACAGTGAGCTAATTCACATCTGCTCTCTATTAATGAAGCCTTCTTCCATTCTTACTCCACATTAACGAACAGTGTCTAAATGAGTTTAAAAGGTGATATTAGTGAGAACTGTTTGGTACTTACTTGTGGATAAATCTGATTGGCTTTTTGTTTAATTATAGAAACATTAGAAGGAGAAGTTTTATAGATGCAAGCTTTTCCAGGGTTATCTTTGTTCCTTTGTACCTATTCCTACTATTTTCCAGTTCTCCTGTGAATTATGTAGATTAGACTTTGATATGACAGGCACTAGGTGAAAAAATATTTTCTATGGTTGTTGTCCAGCTTTACAGAATGCCCCTTTTTTGTCTATTATGAAAGGGCAAATAAGTGTCTAACTTCAGTCAGTTCGCAGAAAACAGAATACACCATCTTAATCATATTTCTTCTAATACGTTCCCCTCCTGAGGTGAACAGATGAGTCCCAAAATGTCACAACTTGACTATAGCATTTAGACACTTTTTGAATATAATGAAAGCAGCATTATAAGCACATATAGGACCCTAATGTTTTCTCATATGGTAATATTCTCAATACTTTGTGAATTTCATTTAAAAATTATGGGATACATAATGGGCTTGTTATGCAGAACTTACATCATAATATATATATTGCATACCCATGTGTGTATAGATTGTTATATGCAGATTAATATATCGTTATTTTTACATTGCTCTTTTAAGACAAAATTCAGATTCACTGAACGCTAACCATATTTCATGCTATAGGAACAACTCTCTTTCCCCTTCTGTGTTGTGAAAAAGTCAGTAGGTTCACCTTACCCCAGGTGGATGCTGCAGAACAGGGTAATCGGTGTGAAAACAGAGTTTCCCGCTTGTATAAGCTACGTTGTTAGCATCTGCTTTGTCTTGTACTTGCCAAGTTTGTCTTTGTAATGAAAGGGAAAGGAGAAAACATGTTAAAACAGCCAGCCAGCGTGCCAAACGGTACACGTGAAACTCTGAAATCACAGTACAAAAGAGTCATTCCACCTTTGAACATGAAAATATTGTAGAATTACGAGGAAGGAATGATTTAGCAGCGTCCCCCCACCCCAGCAAAGAAGCCTTATTTCAGCAGTCCTAGATTCGAGCTAGAAACTTAAGTGTGCCGAGGGACATCTGGCCGCAGCGTAGTATCTAGAAGAACGATGGTTTTCCAGTGGCGGTACTTTTCCTGGATGCAAAGATAGTTGAAGACACTAACTGAGAGGTATCTGCTACAATAAATCATCGTCTTATTACTGAGGCTTCAGAAATAAGAGAGTGGAAGTTGGCCCATTTCTTTTTATGAACCTTCCATTTTTCCCTGCCAGGCGGAGCACATTTTCAATGAAACATGAAATTGTTAAAGGCTATGTAACTTTCCCCCCAAATTATTTTTAAGGCTTTATGATCCTAGAAAATACAGAGTGTCCTTTGCAGAGGGAATCTTTCCTGTAACTTGAAGACTTGTCTCTAAAGGAAAATGTCTTGATGAAAGACTTTATAACTTCTTCCCTTCCTCTGAGGCACTTTCCGAGAACTAGCCCCATTTACTTTGTTACGCAGTTTCTATCTTGAAATTTGACAAAATTCAGTAAGAAAGTTCACTGACAACTGCAGGGAGGAAAAAAAAGTCTTAGTTATATGACAAAGACATGAATACATCACGTTGCAGCACAATCAAAATCTGTTTCGAGTGACACACCATGCAGGAGAACTTAAGGCCAAGAACCCCACATTTTGTTTGTATGGAGTTCACATGATTGAAGACGTTCCTCAGCAGATGCATGTTATAGATCCAGACGTTTGTCTGGAAAAGTGTATGTCGCCATATGCAGTCCATGTAATGACAGGAGCAGAAGTGATTTAAAAGAAAATATGAAACTCATTTTCCCTTGTGAAATACTATAGATCAAATACATTCTGTTTCAGATGGTGTGTGTCTAGCATTACTTCCTAATAATAGTTTAAAAAGAACATAGGCTAAAGAACAAGCAGACCAAAATGATTTATCTATAGTATACAAACACTTTTGTTCTAGGAGTGGTATTTAGTACAGAAACTATGCAAAATGCTGAAATTAAACTTCTAAAATTGTGAAGGGGAAACCCCCCTTGAATATTTGCAAATGTGTTTAGCTGCCTGGGAGAAATAATTTTTATTATTTGGTACAGTACATGTTCATCAGTACATGACTTCAGTACTCAAGTATGATAATTTCAACCACACTTTCATAGTTCCCAATTTTACAGCCAAAAAATAGCCTGTTACATCATCCTTGTCATTACTGTTGATGTCACGAGTGCTAGCTAGGTTCACTATATCTTTAATTTAAGAGAGTCCAGTGTCACTTGCTGGGTCTAAAAGGATTTAACACATTTTAATGGTCTCATTTATATGCAATATATACAATTGCTGGAATAGTAGTACTTTATAAAATCATTGTAAGATTCTGCAAAAACGGTCAGTGCTTTCATGCAGTTACGCTTTGCAAGGGGAGCTGGTCCCCGGGAGCTTTTCTTCTGCGCAAGGAGCTTCTGTCAAAGCTCGAGTTACTGACTCGAAGTCAGCGATGCTAATAGGGAGCTCAGCGCTGAATGGGAAAAAAAAACCACCTTGCTTTGTCAAAGCCTCAACTGAGCTGAAGTATCAACTCAGTCATGGGGAAAGCACACGAGAAGGAAAGGAAGAAAACGTGGGTAATGTCAGAGGACTCTTGGCCCTTAGGGAGAGCAAAGCGGGGTGGAATGGTTTATGGTTTAGTAATTAGGGCCAGATTTCAACATAATTGCTCAGGCTATTTGACAGAGGAGGAAATTTGGCACCAGGCAGGTGTAACAATTTTTTGCATTAAGTGGCAATGTGGGCTCAGTCCCTCTGAGCAGAAAACTAGCCTGTCTGTCACAGCCTTAGTCTTGCAAAACCGCTGCACAAGGAGCTGAAGCCAAGCTTGAGCCATCTTGTCTTGTACTTTATTAAAAATCTAAGACGAATTCAGAAGAGATTTGGGACCTATGACCTTCTCTTGCAGCTGAAGCTGCAACTGAATGGAGTTGTACCTCTGTAATGTAAAGAAAAAGGTTAATTTAAAAGTGTGGAACCCCTTGATGTTGTTATATGGCTGATATAGAGAATGTTTCCACTTTTTACAGTAATGACATTTTAGGTAGCATGTACCAAACAGGCATCTAGACAAGAAAAAAGGCTTTTGTTTTTCCATATGTCAGGGTTGTATTCATTGCTGTTACATTTCAGTGTAAAATTCATGGCCCTGATGAGGTAATGTTTTATTTGGCAAGCTTGCCAATTCCAAGTTTATCCTTTTATTTATAATATTTGGTAGGCCTTGTATTTGGCTGCTAGTGAAATAGCAAGGGAATTACCCAAAGTTATTATTTTATAACCGTTGTAAAAGCCACCTCAGAATTGGATACCAGTAAGAAATGAACTTCTGTTTTAGAGGTGAAGAGATGGACTGTAAAATACTGTTCTGACTCTGTTGTTAAGACTGAAAACTCAATGAGGTTTCTGCTACTGTGAGAAATACGTAAGAGCAAGACCAGGCACTACAATAACTATAGCTGAAAATGAAATGGGTTAAATTAGGAGTAAAGATACTACAGGAAAAGAAGTCTTTTCTTCCTCATAATATTATTTGGCTCGGTGCCAGCTATATATGGTAAAAACCCAAGTTTGTTCCTTATAAAACACTTACCCACCCACCCCACACCAAATATCCAAAAATAAGCCAAAACCATTAAAGTCTTTTTCAAGACTTCATGTGAGGAATTACACATTTAAAAAACACTAAGTTCTTAAGCTGTTTGAATACAATTCTCTAACTATTTTCTGAAACGTTTAGCATGTTACCACTTTATACACATCTGTATTAAACATTTAAAACTAATTTTGTGACTTGATTTTTTTTTTTTTAAAGTACTTCATGGATAATACAAATGTTATGCATGATCCTGCTTGTATTTTCCAGTTTTTTTCAATATACATTGTAAAAAATTATACCAACAGCTGGGAGTGAGGACAGGGCAGTATGTTAGCTAATAACGCTGCTCCTTCACTTAGCTAGCTAGAGGCCACTGACTCAGCCCAGCAAGCTGTGAGCTACCATCATCTGTTTACTCGCCTAGTAGGTGCCTGAGGAGGTACAGGTTCAGTTTGCCACCTCTTGGCATGAAAAGGACGATTTGCAAGTTTCTGCTTGTACTCTTGCAACTTTTGCAAAAAAGCAGTCTTAGAAAAATTACGGGGACTGGTCGTGGCTTTCCAGATCTGAGTTGAAAGCAGGGAAATGGGTACTCTGCCCATCTTCTCGGTGATGTCAGACGCAGTAACATCATCTAAGTCTTCTCTATTTCCATGACTCGAAATCAGGCTAAGAAAATGTTTCTGTACGAGTAACTTCCTCTATTTGGAAGGGGACTGGATTAGGGATTTTTGATTTTGTTCCATGGTACAGATAAGTACAGCTACCTTGTGGTTATCTTTTATTTGACATCATGTGTTTTCAGGCATGTTTCCTTCCCTCAGCAGTTGATGTTGTAGCTGCTGCTCTTTACAAACCCTGCCTGTGATAGCAAAGCACTCCTCTCATACAGAATATTAAGTGACACCACATTTTCTAACATGCAGAGAAGAAAAAATTTCACCTTGTTTTAATAAGTTAATCCACAAAAGAGGACCAGCAAGCTGAAGTGAAATGCATTAGAGGTGATTACATAGCTGGCAAAGAAGGATATTAAAAACCGAACTCACCCATAAAAAGTGAGACGCAGGAACCCAGTCCTGTGGCCAAGTTTAACCAACTCTCCTTGCCTAGTAGCAGCTCCTGTTAGTAGCACAATTCCTATTTTCTTTAGGGTGCACAGCCACTTGTACGCACTTTCATCATTGTACATGATGTCTTCAAAAGGCATTTTGGGAAGTTGCAGGTCTGAGCCCCAGTACTGGCGTTCTGAAAGCAAAGGAACAGAGAAACAAGCACTTAGGTGTTTTAGCATCAAAGCTCAGGACGCAGTCGAAGTATGAAGTTAATGGGATTTCTATGCATTTGTGAATACGCCCTCAATTCTGCACTCAACCACCTGAAACCCGGTCCCTGAGTTTGCATGGATAACAAGTAATCTTTATGATTAAATTCAACAAAACATTGCAGTTAAAAAAAAAAATTAAATCAGAAGTTGAATAAAAGATCATTTGAAAAAGATATTTCTTTGTTAACAGTACATCAGAAATGTGCACATTCCTTTTTCTGTCTGTACTGGTGAACCACAAGAGTGAAAATTTGAAACTGAGACTGCTTTGAAAGTTTTTTGTCTAGGGTAAAATAGCAATGAGCACCCTGAGATCTCCCTCAGAGGTATTATTGTATGGATATATAATAAGGAAAAGGTTATATTCCTGATGAAGGAACAGGAGAAGACTCACATCAATATAACCACTTAGAAGCAGAGTAACTACATCAACTGCGTAAATGACCAATCAATTTTCTTTTGTAGATTTGTCTTCAGGAAATCATATCCAGTTACATCAAATTCTGCAGGATGGTATCATTCCTTGTCTTTTCCTCTGCAGATTTTTTTTGGCGAGCATTTATCATATTTCAGGAAGATTAAAAGGAGAGCCCAAGATGTTAACAAATCCAAGCACTGCCAGAAGGTAAAGAAAATAATGGAAAGACTGAGTGATGAGAAAGAAATTACATCATGCCCATTCTCAAACAAAATTGATTATAAGTGCGCATGACAATAGAAGAGCGTTAGAACTGCTGTACCATAATCAGACATTTGCTTGCGGAATAGACCTTGTGATATAAAAGGGGGAAACCCACAGCCAGTTGCTAGAGGCAGGTATAGACTTGCAGGCAGAATGGAAAGGGCTTTTGAGCCTCGTTTTCCTTCAGACCTTTTTCTACTCCCCTTTCTTTTTGTCCCCTCAAACCAACACAGCATCCACAGCTATAAAAGTAGTGAAAAATCTATGCATCTTTAAAATTAAATGTTGCTGAGCCTTATCCTTTTATGTATTTACAGCTGCCCAAATACTGCTAAATCTGTACCTTTCTCTAACAGTATATCTATACCTGTATCTATAGACGTGGATTTTTAATGTGTGACCAATTCTTATTACTATTTTCTAGTATCACAGCTCCGTAATGGTTATTGGCTTTGATTGAATAACGTTTGTTAAAAATCTCATAACCTATCCTAAAGCAATCACATTCCGGTTGAGTTGGAGAGTTCCCAGATAGATGTCGCCTAGTACAGAGAGAGGAAATAAAACTAAAATACTGGCTCTTAACTAGAAAAAACCCAAATGTTTTCTCTTAGCTGTATTCTTTTCTGAGGAAGAATGTACTCTGGTGTCAGACAACACGGCCTTATATCCATTTGTAAAGATACTTTACAGAAGAGACGAGCATAAACATACAGTGACAAAATAAAGTAATAATTAGATATGATCATGAAATCTAGGCAGATTTTTCATTTTATGATGGGCTACACAATCCAAATCTTATCTTCTAACATGAGTAAGTTCTAAAAATTATGCCTGCAGTATTCTGCATTCAACAAAACTGAACACACTTAAAATTTTGATCTGGATTACAGTGCTGGAGGTTGCGCCTGGCAAAGGAAAGGCTTGTTACGTGTCTACCCAGGCAGAAGGACACTAAGGCCCCAGGCACACCACAGGAAGGTACAGCCTAAGTCCCACTCCGCTATTTTAAGCGCCAGGATACATCCCTTACCCGATCAGACATTCCCAGAGGAGAATACACAACTCCTCTAGCATGGATCTTGGCATCTGGTCACCACTGAAGGCAAGGTGATGATTTAGCCACAAATTCAAGTACAGTAGCCAAGGTCTTAGGGCAAAGCCCTGGTTTGTCCCCTCTGATCTCCAGGAGCCCCGCGCTGCCCTGTAACTCCTGGTGTGTCACTGCAGGTCACTTGGGTGTGCGCCGGGAACCAAACCCAGCATCCTCCCAACTGCTGGCTAGCCCTGCCTTCCAAGCAAGTATTTTTGCCCCGCTTTGCTAAAACCCCTGTGTCTGGGCATTAAGGCACGAGTGCACCTGGATTCTGCCTGCCCCTAGTCAGATCCTGGGCTGTACAGTTAATTATTATTTCTTGCTTTTATTTTTCTTCTTCTTGGTTTATTTTGTGTCCTTTTTCCTGTGCATTTCCTTCCTTCTCCGTGAGGCAACCTTAGATTTTGAGACCTTGACTCAAGTAGAGATGTCAGGACTGGGCTTTTTCTCTCTCTCATAAGATCTGAGTACAAAGGTAAGAAGGAATTCCTATCAGCGGGTCTACGGAAAAGGGAGTCGTCTTAGCCTGTGTTGGAGGCACTCTCAATTCCAGTGTGAGCCATAGGAATGGCCCAAATGTTTGCAGAGCTAGGCAGTCCCTTCACATGCAACTAAAAATAGCCTTTCCTGCCTCCTTTCTATCGCAGGACAGAAGCCCCACGCCTTCTACTTTGATCCTCCCAGTTTCAGGCAACATTGATCTTTCTCCAGGTGAGATACAGACACACAGAAATGAAGAATTTGGAACTTGTTCTCTCACCGCGCTTCATTTTCAGGACTTTGGCTGGCTCCTGGCAAATGGTGAGGGACCATGCCCACGCTCACCCAAGGGTGAGCCAAGTCCCAAGACTCCTCGTAGGAGTTGGGAGAGAAGTGCAGGCACCCCGTTCCCCCAGCCAGGCCTCACCGGCTCCTGCAAGACTTGCACAGGGGTTTGGGCTCTGGCCCGGAGAGGAGAAGCGTTACGGAGGAGAGCAGCCCTTCAAGTTGCCGGTGCTGCTGGAACCTTCCCTTCAGAGAGGGCTCAGGAAAAGGCCAACAGCTGCTCTTCACTTCTTGTGGTCCACGGCAGCAGATGGATGGCAGCTAACAGGGGAGAACCTCTCCAGTTACTCATGGCTGAGGGCACACGTCTAGAGTAAGTCTCGGCACCCTCCCCAGGAGGATCATTTCTCAACATTTTCCCTCAAGTAAAGGCATAGTCCTTCAAGAGGACTCCAACAGGGACGTTCACCACTGGGGCTGAATGGCCATCCACTGCAGAGCAAGGTAGCCAAAGTGGTGGCCTATTGCACACAAAAAGTAGAAGCAAGTTAAGCAAGATACAAGGCTTGCCTTAAGCCCAGACCTAGGCACACTAAGATAACACAACCAGGGACTGGGTGTGAGCATTTTATAGCACGGTATAACTTCTAGCAGCAAAACCTGCAATTGGCACTTTATGAACTAGCTAAGGAAAAACACACACGGAATAAGTAAGCACAAAGAGGAAGACAACAGCATATATCAAATCTAGGAAACAAAAAAGCCATGCATACAGTAAGTCGAGAAGATAATCGGTGAAGCCAAAGTAACCCCACAGGACAACAGGTAACGTGCTGGAAAAAACCCGCAAAGCAAATCTTGTTTGACAAAATAAGCCAACTCAGTCCAGAAGCGGTGTGCCGGCCCCATCCGTTCAAAAGAGAAGAATAGAACACCAATAAATAACAAGGTAAAAAAAACACCGAACAAACAAAACAAAGAAAAAAGCAGGTATCCTACTTCAGGTCTGGCTTCCTTCACCAAAACATCCTTCTCACCTTAAGAGAGCCCGGCTCGCTGCTGGTTTATAGTCGCGGCTAAATTGGGACAAGCTCGTTAGGGACTGATCGGTTACCTGTGTGGTGACAGGGAGTAAGGACAGACTAACCCTTGGTGCTGTGTACTGTCACTGAATGTCAATCCAGTAAAGTGGTGTTTGGAAGCTTTAAACGGCGTCGATGTCTTTTAAATGTATCAGCACACGCCGCTGTGAAGGTGCGGCGTGTCGCGGGGGGCCGGACAGGCAGAGGCCGCCAAGAAAAGGGCGAGCGGGAG
>NW_009633870.1:0-12270 GCF_000690535.1 Cariama cristata
TGGGGGACAACAAGTTGCCCATCAGCCAGTAATGGGTCCTCGTGGCCAAGAAGGCCAAGGGTCTCTTGGGGTGCATGAGGAAGAGTGTGGCCAGCAGGTCGAGGGAGGGCCTCCTCCCCCTCTACTCTGCCCTGGTGAGGCCACTTCTGGAGTGCTGTGTCCAGTTCTGGGCTCCCCAGTTCAAGAACGAGAAGGAACTACTGGAGCGAGACAGAGAAGGAACTACTGGAGAGAGTCCAGCGGAGGGTAGCGAAGATGATGAGGGGACTGGAGCATCTCCTTCATAAGGAAATGCTGAGGGCACTGGGTCTGTTCAGCCTGCAAAAGACTGAGAGGGGATCTCATCAATGCTTATAAATACCTTAAGGGTGAGTGTCAAGGGGATGGGGCCAGACTCTTTTCAGTGGTGCCCAGCGACAGGATAAGGGGCAACGGGCACCAGCTGAAACTCAGGCAGTTCCACCTGAACGTGAGGAAGAACTTCTGTACTTTGGGGGTGGCCGAGCCCTGGCACAGGCTGCCCAGAGAGGCTGTGGGGGCTCCTTCTCTGGAGATATTCAAAACCCACCTGGACGTGATCCTGTGCAACTGCTGTAGGTGACCCTGCTTTGGCAGGGGGGTTAGACCAGATGATCTCCAGAGGTCCCTGCCAACCCTGATGATTCTGTGTGTGTATGAAGAGCCACAACTTCAAGCACGTCTGCAAGTATCTGTACATCAGCTAATGGATGATATCCAGTAATATCCTTTCAGACAATGCTAGCTCTTTACCAGCTCTGTTTCAGTTCTGTCTCCTTCATAACAGGGTTTCATAAAGACAAGCAACAATTTATCCTTCAGACAACAGAAGAATGGGTGGCACAGAGGAAGAAACCTGAGCCATATGTAAGGCCTAGTGAGAGGAAGGGAGGAAAAGAGGAAGAAACAACCCAGGGCATCCTCTTCTGGGAAAACACAGAGAAGACGTGAAAGGTATTCCTGTGTTACATGACAAGTCCAGTCACACAGCTGTAATAGCTGCAAGTAAGTACTGGTCCAAACGCTAGCTCATACACAAGAGTTGCAGAATTGTTCACTGGGAATCAGAGGCTGTGTTTCCATGTCCTATCCTTCATGAAGTAGCACAGGGTGAGGCATCAAGTACTTCCAGCCTCCTACATCCCCACTGCATTTCACTCTTCTTTCCAGTTTACTGGTGGAACATCTTAGATAATTGCCCCTTGCCTTGGTTCAGATGGTGTTACCCAATTTAACAAATTCTTACTCTTTGAATTGTTTGAGCTAATTTGACTCATTTTGATGGAGCTGAGACAGAAAGCACAAGGTGGCTGGGATATCTTCAGCATGCAGGGTGTGCTAGCCTGTAACTTCAGCGAGCATAAGACATAAAGACATCCTAACTGCTTCCATTGAAGTGGATGGTAAACCTTTGACTAGCTGGGGGCAGGGTGCTTTTGAAAATGCCATCAGTGTGGTTTACATCTCTGTCAGGGTGACAGAACAGATACAGAGGTATGCCAAGGGGCATACTGTATATTTGGACACAGAGAAGCAGGAAATGTAGAAGTCAAGGGAGTTCTCTACAAAGGTTAAGGGAAGTGAGATGGGGAACAGAACACCTATAGAGGCTACAAAGTAGATTTTCAAATGTACAACAGACTGTATGCTCATTTATTGTGCATATGTATTCATATTTACATATACTAAAAAAGTTGATTAGATACAATATGTCCATTATTATAATCTATGTAAAATCTCTGTTGAAATATGGGTATGACTTAAGTGCAAAGTTAACTAAGCCTGTGTTAGCTTCTCTTCAATTAACCTGCTTGTGCCTATCTTGAACAGAAGTAGCCACATTGGAAAAAAAATTTAAAATTGGACCTGTAAAGGATTCCACAGTCAGTGAAGTTTGGATTAGCAGCTGATGGGTTGTGGTAACTTAAGCTGTAGTGTGACTGTATCCCGTCTGAGCATCAGCACTGCAAGAACTGCAGTGAACTCACTCCCTCCCTCTGGTTATGGACCACTTCAAAGCACTTCAGTACCCGAAGATTTTCGTGGATGTATAGTAACCAGATTAATGGCAGCGTGTGCTTAACAAAAACTAACATTGCAGCAAAACCCATCTACAATGTCATCAATGAAGCCTTTCTGGAAAAGAAGTTATTTTTAATTAGCTAGAAAAGCTTTTTTTTAATATTTGTATTTCATCTGTGTGTTAATAGAAAGAGGAATGAGGATGGGAACCTCATTTACACACACGCCTGTTACCATTAATTAATGTAATAGTAGCAAATATATACAATGAACAGAAAAGTTCTAAAACTTCAAAGTCAAAACCTGGACTGGAAGTCTGTACTTTAGCTACTGTCTTATATATATATATCACACAAACTCCATGAAGCTCCAACTGGGAGCGCAGTCTTGTTATTATAGACACTGTACAAAAAAAATGAAAAGCATAAAAGCTTGGCTCTGCCCCAAAAAGCATCTGTTGGCAGTAGACTAAAGATATGCTGGAGGAAAGGCATACACCAAAATTTGAGAAGCAGACTAATTTGCTGCAACATCACAAGGGCACAAGGGTCTGCTGAATCTAAGTTTCAAGTTAGACATCTAAAGCCCTAATTTTGCACACCAATTTGAAAATTGACACTTGACTACCATTAAAAATAGCTAGGTATGATATCAATATTAAAGTTGAAGCTCAGGTAAAATACTGTACCAAAATCTTTGAGATCTGTAATTTTTTATAATTGACTGATACTGAAATAAAAAAAAAAAATCCAATAGAGATTCTGAACTATCACTATATAGTCTAATGGAAACTCAGTTTAACTGAGGCTTGCATAAGAAACATAAACCTCATGGAACCAAATGAACAAAAATCATTATGTAACTGACATGACAGGATATTTGTCATTTATTATCTTAGTGGAACAAAGCCCATCATTTAATAGTATTCCAGAATGTCAATACTGAAATACAGAATTTTAAATTGTTGGCAGCATGAATAATGCTCACTGCAAGAAATCTGCTTTTAGCGGAACAGATTGAGCCATGCACTTGTAAAAGTCAAGTATGTGTCAAGTCAAGTCTGCTTGCCTCTCCCTGGCTACGGCTCTGAAGCCTGATTTATTCAGTCCCACCTCTGTCCCACGCACAGTCTCCACTCTGAATATTGGCCCTGCAGCTCAGTCTAGGACAATCCATACTTCCCAGCTCTTGTCCGGGGCAGTTCTGTAGTTTCATCTCTGGTCCCATTTCAGTCCTTGGTGCCAGCTAAGCTGACCATCAGACTAGGTCTTTACAAGAGACCTTCATGTCTTACTGGATTATAGAAGAGCTTGCTGCATGGATAATTTGTGCAACATCTAAACCTCAGAGATTTCCAGATGTACAAAATTTGCATTAGAAGGGCCTAGTTAACTAATCTAGGCAAGAGAGAGAGCGCCAAACCCCCAAATTTTCTGTCCCACAGTCACCTTGCAATAGAAATACATAACTTTCATGAATTTTCACAAAATTACCCAGGAAGCCAGTGGAAGAGACCCTGAAACAATAGTCAGCTGTTGCTAACAACAACTTTCTAACACAATGCAAAGCCCACCTTCTGAAAACACAGGGAAAAGCAGAGGCTGTACGTGACAGAGCTGCACATCAGTGGGGATTCTGCAGACCGCAAGGCTGAGGGTGGAGGCTGTCGTCTTCCTCCAGGCCCACTGACAGCAAGTAAGAACACTTCTAATTACAACTTAACATCCAAGTAAGCATTTATCTCATGAGATTTGTTTAGACACTGTTCACACAAGGAACTTGCTTTGCTTTTCAGCTGTTAGCGAGATTATACATTCTTCCCAGTAAAACAATATGTTAAATTCAAAGTTAGGCAAGTGCAGGAAGAAAACTTTCACTTGTTTTCAAAAAATGCTATAGTGAATGTAGACTGTACCTGTGAATTGAAAGTTAGACTATGAATCCATTACTCACAGGAGTGATTAATTTCTTCAAGCAGTTCTCATTAATTTCACAGAGACAATTCGTAAGTAAATGCAACAGAACCTGGCACCTATGTATGATTTTGTAACTTAAGAAAGTAATTTCACCTTTACAAGTAGCGATTTTGTACAAACACTAGGCAAGTTTCAGACTCATAATTTAACTTACTGACCATGGGGGTCTGAGCAAGAACATATCAGCCTAACAGAAAATTCTTTCAGGAGTTTCAGTTTTGGTTTTTTTTTTTTACCTGTTCTTATCCTCGATCTCCATTGTCTGTTTTTTTGCTTTGATATCTTCCTGATAGGAACATGAAGCAGATACTGGATTTATAAATTAGCAAAGTATTTTTTAATCTTCTTTGCTTGGTGGCTCATCATCTCTTCAGTGGACACTAGAAAGCCCAAGCATGTGAAACTCGGTGTTCATTCCATCCCTGAACTACCAAAGATATCTGTGTGCCTCACCATCTGCTACTTCTCCAGTTTTCTTTTAAAGCCACTTGCTTAATTGTTCACAGAAGTTCATTCTCTTATAATCAGGAACAGACTTAATAGGACAGGTCTCAGAAAGCAAGGAGATCGTGTTTCATTTCTTTGACTGAATTCAAGCTATGTTCTTGTGCAATTGATTTGTATTTATCTTCTGGAGAAGAAGTGGAATTCTGGAAGCTGCTGTTTCTGCTTTGTCTTCCTTTTTTCTGGAAGGAGGCACAGTTGGAAGAGTATTTGTGAGGGCCAAAGTCTGACTTGTCTTCTCTCTCGCATCTGCTAGAAGACACTTCTTAAAAGCAGCTCAGGAGTTCTGAAAGAGACACAAGAGAAAAGGGATGGGCCGTTAATACAAAACGGAATTGAACTGAAGGGTATGGAAAAGTCATTTCCTCTGAAGGCATAGTTGCAGTTACTAGTATTGAGTGAGTCATGACACTAATTATAAACTGCCTTGTGTGTTACAGTACTTGTAAGCGCATGGAGAACTGAACAAGAGCAGTGAGGTTTCCTGCTTCTCCTCCAGCACAATACCATACAATCGCTACAATAACGAACACGTGCACCTGTAAGTATGCTGAATAAACGGGCAAATTTTCAGTTTCTTCCTTTGCATCAGTATCTGCTTTAAAAAAAAAAAGGCTCTAGGTTATACATTACAGCCTTGACCTAAAATGATGCCATCAAAGAAAGTAACAGTCTGGGCAGAACATGTATGGAGAAGGATTTTGCCCTTCTATTCAAATGGCTTGCAGCTAGGGCAAGAGATTAGCTAGCTTGCAATGACTTTCCATGGGGAGGATTCAAAGTCTTCCCAGCTAATCCTCACTCCCAGCTATGTAGGTCAACATCTACCCTATGCTGCACATACCTTTGGGAACTATTTCCTTCAAGCTGACACACAGAATTTTTGTAGCACCAAAAGAGTGTATAAGTGAGGCGAGGCATGTGTTGTCAAGCAGCAGAAAACGTTTCAATCAATATACATGTTAAATTATTACCCAAGGAAGATATGTTTGAGAGAGCTGGGAGGACGACAGCGGTATTCCATTATTGTTCTGCATCTGTGCAAATGTAAATCCTTCCCTGAGCCTCTGACAGTGTTGGCAAGTCTTTTCATAATGTGCAGTTGCCTATGTCCCTCTTCAAACAGTAATGCAGAGACATTCTTTCCTGACCCAGAAAGGGAAACAACTAAATGTGGCTAAATTGCAAAAGGTGAGTTAGTTTACTATGTAAGTATGATATTGAAATACAAATGGTATGAAAGAAAGGAGGGTAGAATTTGTGGCTTGAATATTATTTTTTTTTAATACTTTAGGAATTTACCTACTCAGTTAGTAAATGAAATATCAAATTATGTAGACTGAAGATAAATTCTGAATGCATGTTTACCGCGAAAAGCATCACAAAGAATTGAACTTAGCATAATGTGTTACTAAATGGCATCAATATGAATTTCTCTTTCTACAAATGCTGAGATGTATATCTTGCATGTAATCCAAAGTTCCACACTTAAGTCATACTCAAGTAACACAGACTTAAGCAACAGCCAGGCAAATCCAGCCTCATTTGCTCAGGTATGAATGGTGCCATAGAGGGTAAAACTGTTGCAGCCCTACTGCGTAATGGGTTGCAGCTGGGAGGGGAGCGCCAAGGGAAGGCATTGTGGCTGCAGAGGAAAGCCAGGCTCAGGGCCGTCCTGGCACTGCGTGGCGCAGCCATAGTTGGAAGGCCAGGCCAGCCCTAAACATCATTAGTAAAATCACACATGAAAAATGTTTAAAGTTATTTGAGAAGCTTCAATGTCTTGGGGAAGGAAAAAGAAAAAATAGGTTTATAATAGAAAGCTAATTACGACTTTAAGAGACAGCCTCTCCATAATTAGCGAGTGACACACTTTCTCAGACTGCATTCTATTTCTAGGTTTGGCCTTTCAAAGATTGTCCTTTATTATGTTGCTGTGGGGAAGCTTTTTAATTCATTGCAATTTTGTGCATGATTTCGCACACGGGACTGTGCATGACTTGCATGCTGACAAGACTCTAGCTAAATTCGTTATCTCAGTAAGTCAGTAATTTCTGTATTTCCCCCAGGACACTGAAAAGCTCCTCGCTTCAAAAGAATTGGTATGTTACATGCTCTTGGTACTGACACACACTAGGAAAATAAAAATATCTTCTAGGATTTTTGACAATGATATCTTGTCCAGAAAATGGATAGGTCCAAAGTACCTGAAAGCAGCCTAAAAATTATGAATTCAATAAATAGTTTGCTTAGCAGAAGAGCAAGTTATAGCACAGCACGAAGTGACATCTCTACCCTGGCAGATCATCTCTACACTTCTGATAGTCCTCGAAGGAGCTTGGTCTTGCCAGCATGGATGTGACGAAATGGTGTCATCCGTTTGCTACCAGATCACATTACAATCCTAGATAGATGTTGACACGGTCATCTTTATGTTGTCTCCCATGGTAAGAAAGAGAGCCAACTTGGCTGTCAGATACCAGATACAAACTGACCCTGGCACGCTAACGTCCTGACCTGACACTTCTTCAGTGCCTGAAGTTGTCGTACAGGTTACCTTATAGCTTTATCGGATATTGACCTGCAGCATCTGAGAACATTCTGTCATTGAATTTATTAGTATAGACATAACCATAAACTTCTCCTGGGAAAACAACAGTTACAACCATTGCCTATTTCAGTTTTCTACTGTGGGATTTATTAGTTTTTAAAAGGAAACACCTGTGCTGGAGGATTTTATGTCTGTCTCTAACTGGATTTTGGTGGAGGAGGTTTAGTAGTCAATCTGTAAAGACAATCTTCAGTTTTGTGGATACCTGTCATTAGCTGTAGGTATGAAGCCACAGGCATAGCTATGCAAATACCTAATTTTGCCTGCAAGTCAGGTAAATACATATATATTAATACTGTTCCAGAAATTTCTGGTGTGAAAACCATTAGTGGTTATCTGACTATCTCTCTGTTCACTCCTCATCCATCCTTTAATATTGGGATCAATCTAAACTTCACATTCTACTATACAGTCTAAACTACACGTACAGTGAGTTTCTTTCCTCAACAATAACAACTAGATCAAAACTGTTAATACTCCATCCAGCACCATGGGAAGCATGCAAGAACCATCAGAATTACTGAACGTAATCCAAAGTTTAGGAGAAAATTTGTGAAAAAAGCACAGCAGTAGCTAATCCTCAATTTATGTTTTATACAGTTAAAAGCACGATTTGATCACAAACCCATTATTGCTTATGCTGGCTTCTGCTGGAATAAACAAGACCACAACAACAGGAGGTATATCTCCTCCGGCAGGAGAGCAGTTGTGAGCGGCACAGCACGAGAGCAAGCTGAGCTGACCAGAGCTGCAGCACGGCTGGGTCACTGGTGGGGTGTGCATGGCTGGGTCACTGGTGGGGTGTGCACGGCTGGGTCACTGGTGGGGTGTGCACAGCCAAAGGCGCCCCGACCATCTGCTGCGTTCATGGGCAACCTTGGCTGTACCCAGCATTTGTCTTCAAGGTTCAGGGATACGCTGTGGCACAATCACCTCACGCTAATCGTGGCTCCTTTCTGTATGATAAGCAGGCCATGTGTAAACGGGATGGAGGAAAAGCACTTTTTGGTTTTAGGACATTTCACTTTCGCCCCAAAATGCTGTCTTAGTAAACTGTAAATTGAACGAAAATGCACAACTCTTATCTGATGCATAGGACATCATTTTGGCTTTATCAATAATGGTTTTACCAGCAAATATAGGGAGGTGCACCTTGTGACACGAACTAAAAAATTGCATTCTTCTAAACCTGTTAGCGTGAGAGAAACATCCCTTTAAAAGGGAAAACGCAATGAGGGCCAAGAGAGGCAGAACAAGCTGGAAACCAAATATGCCCGAGGTCTAATCTCTGATCTCAAGTAGCATGGGGTCATCTCAGGGCTAATTTGTAATCTCCTGTATACCATTATGAACATAGAATGGCTCCATTGTTTCACTAGATTCTGCTTTCTCCTGGATTTATTAGGCAGGAGCATATGACAGGTTTAATTCTCATAATTAAAATCCCCCTCCATGCAATAGCAGCAGTAGGTCTGATTGAGCCTAGACCACACTCACTATGAATATAACAAGGACTGGTGCACAGTCCAGAGGAAGCAGCTAAACCTTGAAAAAAAGACTGTCCAGGTATCAAAATTTTGAGAAGACAGACACCTCTTAAGTACAAATTGTTCCTGTCATACTAGCTGGGTTCAAAATGCATTTCTATTAAAGGTTAAATTAAATTCAAGGCTACCACACAACTGCAGGTACCACACAAATGTAGAAAGTTGCTTCTCAGAGACAGCTGTTCTGCAGAAATTTGACCTGGTACAGTGTAATGTAATAATGTGTCAGCAAGCTAGAAATGCTCTAGGTAGATATGGCCTTAATATGTTTATTGTCTAGACAGTTTTGGTGTAGCAGATTCAACTGAAATGAGTAGTCCAGGCCATCTGCAGATATACATCAGTGCCATCAGCAAAGCATATGGGTCTGCGTTTATACTGTCATGCATTACATGAGCTTTCATGCTTTATCACTTACGATTTTAAGATTAAGGTAAACTAAAAGCTTTCAAAAATGCCAACACTTTAATACAATTTATACCATTGATAGTATTAATACTATATTATTAATGCTGTTAATATTATCATGAATAAAAATGCTTCACTCTTGTTGATTTTTAGATAGGGGACAGATTGATAGTGGCTGTACCAAAGTGATTCTTTTCCTAGAGTGTGATGATTTTGATGCATTTGGCACAGTAGGCATTGTTCCTTTTTGGAGAAACACGACAAATATATGTTCAAGGAAAAATTTTTAACAGATGAAAAATGGGGCAAATTTTGTAGTCATTGGGTTTTTTGGACCAAATGTTGTTTGTGCCTACCCCTTCCAAGGCCACACCAACCATAGAAAGAGCAGCAATTATCCCTCTTAGATCCCAGAGAGTAGTATAATCACTGACCAACAACTCCATAATTGCTATAGGTTCGTAGAATAGCAGGAAGTTTGATAAACAAAGAAAATTCCCAGCTAAACCTGAGTTGATGACTATATGCCACATGAGGAGGGAGGGGAGCAAAAACCACAGAAGTCTGCCAAACTAATCACAGATCTGGGAATGTATTTAACCTTGACTGCATGAACCAGGTGCCCAACAAGGTATTTGAGAAAAAGTCTGAGTTATGAAGGTGTTCTAGGAATTAATTGCAACTGGTTTACATTTAGGCAGTTTTAACACCTACTCAAACCACAAGACTTAGAAGAGAAAAAAGCTGCACCAGCAGGAGTGTGGGTGAGAGCACAGACGTGTTGCTCACCAACACACACCAGTCCCGGGCAAGTTCAAAGCAACACGAAGGTCTGCTGTCTGCAGCAAGGTCACATAGTTCCCTCAGGCTGAGTGAATCCCCTCTCCTGCTCCTTGCCTCACAGTGTGGCCGTCATCTGACAGTCACTGAAATTTATTAATTGTGAAAACTTCTTTATTATTAAAAGAGAGGTGACCGCCTCCAGCGGCAGACAGTGAAGTCAGGCCATAATGGCAAGTAGTAGTTTCGGTATGGACACAGCTGTAGCACATACTGGAAAACAGTTCAGAGTTAGCTGAGCAAACGGAGCAGCTGCTAGCTCCGAAACCAGAAGCATCAGAGCAGTAACGATCCAGCCCTATGGTTCTCAAGATGAAGCTAATATCCCCTTGCAGCTCAATGCTGCATGGATATATCAGCTAAGGTGACCACTACCCTAAGCCATGGAGTAGTGGGAATTTGTCTCAGGGGCCAACAAAAGTACAATACTTATTCTCAAGCATAAGACTAAGTTAATTGAAACCAAAAAATAGGTCCTGTGTCAACTTAATCTTTTTCTTTCTCAGAGGAACAAAGGAAATGCAATTCTCAACAAGTAAACATGCTTAACACAAGATTTGCAATACTTCACTTATGGAAAAGGTGGCTCAATGTCATGGTTTACCCCAGCCAGCACTTTTTGGACAGTTTTTCCACAGCAGAGATGCAGGTCTGTAGGGAGGAAGAGATATTTTCTTCATATTGCCGCAGCTGGCGAGCCAGTTCATGCACCATCGGTGCCTTTTCGTCTCTCCAGGTCATTCTTTCAATGAGTTGGCATACGACAGTGGTGCGCTCCGTACAAATTTCCGCCACGTGAGTTGTGTGCATTGGACTTTGTCTGGATCTGTGGGTGACTGGGTGTTGTTTGGGTCATAATAAATCCTCTCTAGCATGGCTAATTCCCTCAGCTACTGGATACCTCTCTCCATAGTGGTCCATTTGCCTGGGTGACATGTAACATCTTCCTTGAAGGGACACCTTTCCTTCACGCTTGACAGAAGTTGCCTCCAGAGGCTGAGGACTTGTGTCCCTTTTCCAATTGATTTGTCAATGCCCCCTTCCCTAGAAAGAGATCCCAGCTGCTTGGCTTCCTACCCTCTAATTCCAGCTAATAACTAGCCCTGTTATCCCAGCATCGGAGCAGTCTGATGATAATGTGCTCATCTGGACAAGGGCTGAAATCTTCTTGCCTATCCCGCAGCTCACTCGGGGATAGGGATTGAGCCGTCACCTCTTGTTCTGCCTCTTCCTCCTGTTCTTGTGGTGGCCCTGCTTCATCCTCCTTTACTAAACAAGCTGACTTTAGTGTCCGCTTCTTCTTGTGTATAGGGGCGACTGATACCGGCACGGGTTGGTTCTGTGGCTCAGCCGCAGCGTCTGTTGCAGGAGTTGGAGTGGCTGCAGTGCCTGTCGTTTTGTTGCCAGATCCAGAGACCTTCTCTTCCCCTTGAGGGTGCTGAACAGGGCTGGGTGGGCATGGGCCAGGCCCCAGCACGTTGCAGTGATTGTGTCTCTCTGGAATTGCCAGGATGACAGAGCACTTTTTCCAAATATTTTACTAGTTTTTCCAGATTCTGCAGTTCTTCAGGGGTGAAGTTCCAAAACACTGGGGGTGCCCACCATCCTAGGCACTTGCCCATGCTATCCCACACACCTTGCCACTCATAACTATCCAGCCTTGGGGAAGATCTCTGGGTGGTATTCTTAGATAGTTGTTTAACCTTAAACAAGACCAGCAACACATTCAGGAGACATAGCACTAGGAACATGCTGTTTGAACATCCCAAGGATATTAAAAATTCTCAAGAGCTATTGTAATTAGCCTGGAGGGGAAGGGGAAGGTGAAGGGAGGTGTCTCCCCCATGGACTGGCTCTCCAAGGAGAAAAGGTAAAAGGTATAATTATTAATAGTTTCCAATAGATGACTCCTGAAGTATGGCGATGACAGCAATGCTGAGTAGAAATACCAGATTAGTCTCACAACCAGCAATTCTATCATATCATAAGCCAGTGTTACACAGTACAACAAAATGATAACCTTAGCTCCCTTCCCACAGGTGATAAACAGCACAAGAGGGAACATGCACCGCAAGTAAGTTGTTACACAACACGACTTTTAAGAACAAGGACACCAACTTTGAGAGCAAATACATCAACATGGTGACCAGCAACTATTAAACTAATATAATGGATGCTTATAACAAATTTGTTCTAACGTCTTCTCATCAGATTTGGTGTTATCTCAACCCATTGTGCCCCATGTTGGGCACTAAAAAGGACTGTCGTGGTTTAACCCCAGCCAGCAACTCAGTACCATGCAGCCGCTTGCTCATTCCCCCCCACCCCGGTGGGATGGGGAGGA
>NW_009633871.1:0-3674 GCF_000690535.1 Cariama cristata
GGGCTGCCAGTGCACATGGTGGGGTCATGGTGAGCTCCTCGTCAACTAACGCCCCCAAGTCCTTCTCTGCAGGGCTGCTCTCAGTCCCTTCATCCCGCAATCTCTATTGATAACAGGGTTTTCCCCGACCTAGGTGCAGAACCTTGCGCTTGGCCTTGTTGAACCTCATGAGGTTCACATGAGCCCACCTGAGCTTGTCCAGGTCCCTCCGGATGGCATTCCATCCCTCAGGCGTGTCAACCACACCACTCAGCTTGGTGTCATCTGCAAGTTGCTGAAGGTGCACTTCTTCCCACTGCCCATGTCGCTAACGAAGATGTTAAACAATACTGACAATGTTAAACAATACGGTAATGTTAAATGTTAAACATGTTAAACAATACAACATGTTAAACAATCCAATAAAGATGTTAAACAATACGGTCCCAATCCCGACCCCTGAGGAGCACCACTCATCACCAGTTTCCACTTGGACATCGAGCCATTGGCCACAACTCTTTGAGCATGACCACCCAGCCAATTCCTTATCCACCGTGTGGTCCATCCGTCAAATCCACGTCTCTGCAATTTAGAGACAAGGATGTTGTGCGGGACAGTGTCAAATGCTTTGCACAAGCTCAGGTGGATGACATCAGTTGCTCTTCCCTTACCCACCAACGCTGTAACCCCGTCGTAGAAGGCCACCGAATTTGTCAGGCACAATTTGCCCTTAGTGAAGCCATGCTGGCTGTCACCAATCACCTCCTTATTTTCCATGTGCCTTAGCGTAGTTCCCAGAAGGATCTGCTCCATGATCTTGCCAGGCACAGAGGTGAGACTGACTGGCCTGTAGTTCCCCAGGTCTTTCTTTTTTCCCTTTTTAAAAGTGGAGGTTATGTTTCCCCTTTTCCAGTCAGCGCGACCTTCACCAGACTGCCACGACTTCTGCAATATGTTGAATAGTGGCTTAGCCACTTCCTCTGCCAGTTGTCTTAATAAAAAACCCACAGCTTATTTCCCTCATATGTCCCTAATCTGCTTACTATTTTTGCAGCCTTTACAGGTTCCTGTAATGAACAAGCCTTTTCTGGTCCTTCTCTGCTAAGGCACAAACCTGACCCTGACCAAAGGTAGCCTTAAACTAAGAAAGGAGGCCCCCACAGCAACAGACCTAACTCGCACTACAACACTACTTTCATGCTACAGGCCTACAGACACTACCAGAACTGAAAATATATCTTCAGCCCAAATTGTTGCCTATTAGATTTTTCTGCGTGCCAAACCTCATCCTATTTCAGTGGGGCCTACAGGATTCACATATAACATCAGCAATCCTTGCCCTTCTTTTCCTAACCTTAAACTGAACCATAACTGTCGGCAGTACCACAGCCATCACAAAACCCAGGGGTCCTGGGAACCACAGCTCTGTAATCTCATTTGCCTCACACCCTAATCCCAGTCTTCAACCTGACCATAGTTTAAAGTTAAAAGAGGTGACGCTGCTGTCCTGTGAGTATCCTGCGCAATCTCACTAGTACTGTCCTCCTTGTCTGATATTCCCTAGGGGGTTAAGATACTCACACAATTCTCCATCCAGTTCTCTCTCAGACCTTAGCTCTGTCCCTAAACCAAACACTAACAGTAGCCTTAACACAAGAACTGTTCCTGCTATGATCCAAAGCATGTACAGCCCAATTTTCATCTTACTCTGGCAGGCTAACACATCCTCTTTTCTAAAACCAGGAGAAGTGACCTTAACAGATCAAAATATATCCTGTAAGCTGTGCCACAATCATTCTACTACTGTATTAGCATCCTCAACTTAAGATGGCAATCCCAGTAAAATTCAGGAATAAATACAGTTCTCCAGCCCATTCTTTCCTCTAACCCAACCATATTACTAATGCTAACACTATCACCAGAAGAGAACCCCTGGTATTAGCCCTATTGAGGGCTAACCCCTCAAAACTCAATTTTACCCTTTCATCCCTGACAGCATCAGACCTCTTCCTACATTGACGGTCCTGACAGAATCTAGGGCACAATTTTCCAGCCTTAGGATTCCTCTGGAATCCTAACCTAAATCCCAGAGAGATGATACCTTGCCATTCTGCAATTAATGCTAGTCCGTTCAGTCCCTTGTCAACATAAGCCTTTATTTTTGCGTGGCATACCCTATGAAAAACAAACACAGGCCTCCACCACTTGGATGGACGATCTTTACTATCTTATGACCACAGTGGGGCTGATTTGGTGCTGCCAGCACCAGTCTGTATCTTACTTCAGCAGCCCTCAGAAATAAAAATATTTTCCAACTGTTTCTCAGTCTTAATCATCACTTTAACTCTCGGTTTATCCAAAGAGAGGTGACCTCTATCGTCTGGAAAATAATTAAAGACCTTTTGAACACTTTAGTGTTCAGGAGTACCTGTTTACTTCTCTTCTAAACCATATGTTAACCCCAAATTTTAGGCTAGTCTTAACCCACAGGAGGTGACCGTGAGCACCCCAGAAAGGTAGTTCTTTCAGATTACACCCATTTGGGATATGTTCTGGCCTGATTAGGGCTTGTGTCTTTGTGCTAGGGTTGGGGGTCAGTACAGTGAAGCTTGGAGAGCGAGGTTCACCTATGGAACCTGTAGGTACCACGGGAAACCGATGAAGCTGGATGAATTTTGAGATGAGGATGAGTCTAGAGTTAGCTGTTGGTTGGATGGTGTTTACCCGCCTATGCTGGATGTCTGCGTTTGCAGGTAGGCTAACGGGTTTGCAGATGTAATGGCATGGACTGTACAGCATCTGTTGTGCTGCAGGGAGGTCGGTGGGCAACTTCACCGATGTCATTATCCCAGTTGCTTGAGATAGTGTGTATTTTGTGGTTTGGGATGGGTCACCGGGATCGCTTACTGTTGGGGATCTGGTTGTGGCTTTGGAATGCGAGTGCGGAAGAAAGAAATTTATTGCTATATCCTGCAAATTTTGCAGTAGTGATGCCACTGGTGAAACTGTGATAGTTCAGGCAAGCAGTGAGAACATGTGGAAAGAGGAGTGTACACGCAAGGCATTCCTGATGTGAAACTGAGGTTCCTAAACCCATAAAGAGATTTGGAAATTGAGCCTGGGTCACCCATGTTCCGGTAAGCACCACAAACAGTAGACCATGGTAAAACCTGAGAGAAGTATCAGTCTCGTAGGTGGCTATTTTGGCATTTTCAGGATCTCCATTTTGAATCAAAGTAGAATGTAGGCACCTGGGTCCTGCTTCACTCTTTTATATGGTTGTGAGTCTCTCCCAGGTATGTCGATACTGTTGCTGAAGGCTTTTGTTGTAGCTGACGGTTATCTTCTGTGTAATTTTAATGGTTTTAAAAAGCATATCTGAAGCTATACGTTAAAAAGAGGTCTAATGTTTCTTTTGGAACCTAATAGCATGACTTAACTGGAGGAAGCCCCAAAAGCTATCAGTTACAATTAATTGTTCTTACTCAGAGATTTTGTGGTTTTGCTGTCAAGGTAAGACAGAGTAGACAACTTGCCAGCTTACCAAATGTTACCACTCATTGGTACCAGCGTAACTGTATCATCACGCTTTTTATTTATTTATGAGCACCATATGCCTGTCATGTCAGAAACCAGTGGCTGTCATGTGTTCATTCATTAGGTTTCTGAAAACAACAAAGACCCCTGATTATGTT
>NW_009633871.1:3691-26303 GCF_000690535.1 Cariama cristata
TTATTTCAGTAAATAATAGTGGTCTTCAGAACATTCAGTTACACCATCAATTAAACGCAGTTGAAATTTCTCTATATGTTTATATATACATGTACATACACACACACTTTATTTGCCATCACTGTTATTAGAATGCCTGGGCCCTAAAACTCCATGGTTTTTAGGTAGGGCTGAAGATAAAACTAATTTTTCTGTTAACCTGGTAAGACCATCAGTTTGGTCAGCGAGACACGTTTCTGCTGAAGCTCCATAATGCCATAGCTCCATGAAAGCCTTCGGCTAATAACATTAGGCACGGCTTTGTCTGCTAATCTGTGCACTTCCACCGGGCACATCCCGTCACAGCGAGGAGCAGAATGTCTAACCTCTGCTCTGCTCAGTCTGTTACAGGGGCGATAGTTTGACTTTGTCTGGGGAAGCATAGAGTAGAGCAGCAGGTAGTACACTCGTGTTCTTAA
This sequence comes from Cariama cristata, assembly GCF_000690535.1. Lineage (NCBI taxonomy): Eukaryota > Metazoa > Chordata > Aves > Cariamiformes > Cariamidae > Cariama > Cariama cristata. The sequence goes on from NW_009633871.1 coordinate 4,150, forward strand.
ACAGATCACAATGTGAGAAGCTTAGAAACCTCACCATCTTCTCACTCTTCTTGCTGATGTACAATCGTTATCTGTGATTAGTTCTTGAATTGCCAATTTCTGCTAAAAATTTTGTAACTGGGGAAGCTTCCACCACATCTCTTCTGATAGTGTGTCCTCATTATAACAGATTTCATCATAGGATTTTTGTTCCCTGAAACCTATTAATCTTACTGTTTTCCGAAGTCCCTTTTGCTATAGTGTCTGAGTGCTAATCCGCATGACCTTTGACTACTGTAACCTCCTTATTCCCAATTAAATCACCAAATGTAGACCACCAAGTGTAGTTTCTATCTGATGAGAATATTCTTCCCTTTAAGGGGCAGTGGAGGAGATGACACAGAATTTCAGCGATTCAGCAAACAAAATTCAAAGCTTGTGCAACTGTGGATGCCAGACATATTGCCCATATATGGGAAAGTAATAGGCATGTCAGGTGAAGGAGGGGTGAAGGCCAAGTGCACCCAAAGGTCACAGCGAGCACGTGCTGTTGGTAGGGGAACACATGGAGAGGAGCGGTGGGAAAAAAAGGGAAAGGGTTTATGAACACCAAATCATGAGTGCTATACTGAATAGTGGTTCCCAGTGCTAGAACAGGTCAGAAGGTAGAAAGAGGCCAGTGCCTGGCATGAACTGACGTTGTCCTGTGATGCTGTAATGGAGGCAGCGCTGACACCAGAGGCTGAACCTGCAAAATGACAAAGCTCCCACACCCGCCATGTGACATGCTGCTGAGAGTCAGGAGAACAGTGGTTCTTAATATCGACAGCAAGCAAGGCAGTAGTGCAGGGGAAGGAATAAACACGGATTTGCAGACTAGCTGAAGCTTAGAAATTGGAGTGTGAAACACCAGACTCCCATACTTACCTGTCCTGGTCACGGGAGCTAAGAAACAGGCTTCCGACAAATCTGCAAAATCCCACTGATGTTGGTTTGTGTGGTGTAACAGCTGGATGACTCTATGCTAAGCACAGCCCTCTCTCCCCAGCTCCCGTGCATGTTTAAAATGTTTTACACCCACTCCCGTCATGATACCTGATGGGAAAACCAGTGCTCAGAGCTGCCTCCTGAGCCATATAAACGTAGCCTGGACTGACACCACCACCAGCTCATTGCTTGCGTGTATTTTGTATGCAAAACAAGTCCTGGTACAAGCAATGTTGTTGAGAAAAGATTCTCAGCCAGTCTAAATTGGTGGAGCTGTGCTAAAAGCAAAGGAACCGAACCAAATTACATGAGGTTACATCTGGCCTTCAGTCAAGATAAGCAGGAAAAAAAGAATCAGAAATACGGGGATGCTGGTGAAAGACAGAGCCACTAAACCCCAGTCAGTTATTATTACGAGGGATTAAACTGACAGTCGACAAGCTGTGTGCTAGACATTAGCCTCATCCAGCAGTGCACATCTATTAGTAGAAGGAGGTTATTAGAAAAGAAAAAAAAAAGTCAATAGGTGGATAGCAATGCAGAGAAGAACTCATTCAAACACACTTCAGCCCCTCCAATTCTTAAGCCATGTTGGAGGAATGCTACTGGGGAAAGTCCTTCGTGAGCAACTAATTACCTGTCACGTGAATATCCTTCCTCATCCTGCAGCTCTAGGTTCAGGAATTGCCTTCTCTGTGCACTCCCAGCCTTCCAGAGGAGTGACTTGCACTTTCCTCTTAGAGAGCTGAAACGCTCCAATTTATGGCCCGGAGATACCACATCCTCATTTGCCAAGTTCAACCCAAGAGGTTTTTTTTTTTTTTTAAAGAACTCAGTTCTTCTTGCCTTGCTTGTATTGGGGAAACTGCGTTTGAAAGGAACTTGGCTATCATCTAACCGCCGTGGCAATTGAAACAGTTCGAAATGTTCCCTTGCCGACTTTTCATTAAGAGACAAAGGGAGGTTTCAGCGTTCCTCAGTTCTCACCCAGGGACACGTCTGCTGAGCCCAGTGTGAGCAAAGAGAGGGAGAACTGCTCCACACACCTGTCCTCTCCTTTCCCTTGAAGGTATCTGGGGCACGAAGGCACACAGAGGAAGAGGAGGTGGATTAAATTTGTGCCCTGTCTTCTTCACCCAGAGTCTTTCGCTAGGGCAGGGGAGGAGTCCCTCCTGTTGTGACTCAGACACTCAGACTGGATCTTGAGACTTCTTTTGCAAGTGCTGGAAGAGAGCATTTAGGAGGGAAGATGGAGCTCATCCCCCTGACATGCTGTCCTCTCTCAGGATAAACAGTATATTGCCAGTCTCACCCATAAAGTGCTGGTGAGTTGTCTTGTAGGAGTATGTAGTTTCTTTACTGGTTCAACCGTGTTTTCTGGTCTAAAGATATCATATGTTGCCGTCAAGTATTTTTAGTCTGAGCTTCTTAATATCCAGTTTACTTTGCAGTTGTGGTTTCTTTAACTAAAAATAGCTCCAAGACAACAATAGCATTTAGGTGGTTCCGCTTTTTGGATGAGACGCGATTTGTTCAAAAAAGTAGCAACGTGATGGTAGTTTGGCGCCTTCCTTCCAGAAGGATCTTGAAGAGCTTCACTAGCCTGTGCTGCGTCTTACTGCCGGCTGCTGTGGTACAGCTAGCTCTCGCTGTGACACAGCCTTCCTCTTCTTCAAGGGCTCTCAGAGCAGATCATCTGCTTTGGTTCAGAGAGATTTTTTTCCTGCTTAGATTTTTTTCTTTTCTTTGGTAGGTAGAATGAGTGAGGTTAGAATTTAGCCAAAACACTAAAGTGGAATAAACCTCCAGCTGAGAAAGATCGTGGAGGCTTTCTTCGCACCTCTCCAAAAGGTCAGGATCTCTGGAGTGCATCCTCTTGGTAAGGTGACACCTGCAGGGATGTAGCACTTCTCTGTCTCCCTGCCGCATCCCAACAGAAGGGAGGAGCTCTGCCTGCACTGAATCACCATTGCTTTCTATAGCCTACAAATCTAAAAGTCAAATTCTGTCGAAAATTCAGTTTACCCTGTAAGATCCTAGCCCTGAGGGCTACAGCTTCAAAACTATGCAGCAGATTGGTTGGGATTTTTTTGTTTTGCAGTACAAATGGAAGTTTGAGCATGTTACTGCTTGAGCAGTGGGAGTTTTGTCAACGTAGCATCTATGTACTCATTGCTGCAACCCAGTAAGGTAATGTGAGGTCTGTAAGCATTCTTATAGCCTCTCTTGTCCTCAGCTGGAAAAGACATGACTTTTGCCTTTAAAAAGAAGCACAAAAAAACTTCTGACTTTGTCATGAGAACAAAAATAGTACTGTTTGGCTGCTTTGTGATGTTTGTCCCTTAGTCATAAGTTTCACAGTTCATTTAAGGTGTGAGGTTATGAAGTAGGACACAGAAAAAGTGTCATGCTCTAATGCCTCCATTTTCACCTCTGGAAGGGACCTTTGCTAAGAAACTACAGCTGTGAGTGTGTTAACAGTTAGTGCTGCAGGAAAGGTACCACACTGCCCTTTGGTTAGCCATGTACAAGGATCAAAGCGGATTTAATTCCACCAAAGAATTTTCACTGCTTTGAAAAATGGACCCTGTCGACATGAAACAATTAAAACTTTGTATTAATTGCATATAAGGCTCGGGCATAGTCCTTGGATTTTCTAAGACAGAAAATGTAGACTGTCTCTTCAGTCCTAAGCTAAACATCCCGTCTACCCAATTAGCATTTGTCAAGGGCTGTTAAATTTTCACTGAGGTTTACCAGCTCCTCACTTTTTAAAATCAGAGTCCGAACGATAATTTTTCTGAGATTTGATCATTCTATCAAGATCTGCTAACGGGCTTAGCAAGGTCAGGTAAGCAAGAGTCAGTCCTCTTGCTGACCTCATCTTGCTCATTGCCTGCCCACTGGGAACTGCAGGTACGTTGCAGTGCACCGTCTCCCGAGGGAATTTGGGGAAAGGCAGGGAATACTGGATGTGCTGCAGGAGTGGGTCTCGGACCTTGGGGAGGTCTGTGCAAAACTGACTTGCTGTCCCATCTGCACATACTCTGCCGTTTGCGTAGGCCTGGGCCAGGTAGGATTGCCTCCCTTCCAAACACAACCGTAATTTAGGGGTCTAGAATGCAATATCATTAAATCAAAATTATGAGAAGAAATTGGATTTCTGCACATTGATAAACAGGATTTTGCTACCCTGACTCGCTGGCTACTGTCATACACAGACTGTCGTGCATTCCATATTGAAAGCTGGTATGTTAAATGAAATAACGAGACAATAATAACTTTGTGTTAAAGCATGATTTTTTTAACCTCCCTGGGAAAAACTGTGGTCATTTCAGCCTATCAGCTATTTCCTTGGTATTTATTTTTCTCTGTTCATCTTTGAAACTCAATAAGGAAATAAAATACCAACATAAATAAATGAAGAAGAAGGTTTCTCAACACCAATAAGCTAGACAAAAGAAACAGAACACTAGAGAATGTTTACTTATTCATGATATCTTCATGAATGCCATACTTTAGAGGGAATGGGAGATTTTTGACTCTCAAGTAGGTGTTATTAAAATGGGGGAGGGGGACAGTTAGCTTGAAAAAACTAGAGAAGCTAAATGCAACCAGATTAGAAATTCATGTTGAAATACCAGCGAGTCAGAGGAATTGTTCAAAGTTAATGTTATATCCAGGAGGGTAGGAAAATATTTTCATAATCTTATTTAAGGGGAGGAAATCTTAGCGAAGGGAAGCCTGGTTGTGTGGTGGAAGTACAGAGTTTGTTCTGGTGGGTTTGTTCTCTTCTCTCCCGTGTTGTGTAAAAGCATCCTGTGTCAGTTTTAGTGGGTTTGCCTGTGCTGGCATCCCGTCTAACACGCGTCTTCTTCAACATGTGAGAAGGCCCCTTAAAAATAATGAAATTCCTCGTAGTGGCTTCAGTACATGCATAAGTGTTTCCGCAATTTCAGAGTATCTGTGTGGTTCAGATCCATACCACCTGTCTCTGTCTGTAGCACAGGGAGTTCTGGCGTGGGGTTTCTCCGGACTGCCGTGACCCTGGAAGTGTCAGGAAAACAGCCCTAAAAGTGAAATCCAGGTATTATGCAACCATTTTCTGACCTGGCTGATTGAGAATTGACAACAAAGTACAAGAAGGTAGAAGCAGGGAAAAACAACCCCCTGTACTGGCAAGGATATAAATTGTCAGATCCGTCCTCGCCACGCAAAATGTCTCAGAGCTCCATCTCTGCAATATGCTGCGTAACTTCTCTTACCACAGAAGTCGAGGGACTCAGGTCAGGTCTAGCTGTCTTACAGCCTATGTGCAGCCAAACCACGCCGCACCTCGTAGGATCGGATTCAAGCACAGGGTCACTAGAGCCTGTTTGCTGTTTGTATAGGCTGTCTAATGTCATCTCAAGTTATCCGATAGCTGTTCTTAAAATGCTGGCAGTTTCCATGCTGTTAGGCAAATAAGGCTTAGAAGAATTAGCATATATATATATATATATGGTCGGTGACACAACACGGAGCAATATATGTGTTTCTCATTAAGTGGTTTCTTCATAGATCTTCTTCTATCCCCAGGATTCCTTTGCATTTATTTACATTTTCATTATTCTTTTTTAAGCAGCATGCACATTAGAAAACAAATGTCAGGTAACCCGACATTGTAGTTGTCACCCCATTAGCAGACAGCCACCTCGGGGCTGGGGGTACCCTCGCAATGCGACCATAACCAACTTCAGGTTTTTATGAACTACTTACTCGTGGGGGGAAGTGAGCTTATTCTTTAATATAGGACAAATCTGGTAGCATTTAATTCTGCTAGAAATACTTGCTTTTGAAGAACTGTATTAATAAAAAAGATAATAGAATGCCAAGAGTCCAGCTGTGAGCCCGGAGAGCAGCCGGGGCTGAGGTGCTGGTCCTGCTGCTGCGGGTGGCCCCGTGGGTGGGAGGTCATCCCTCTCCTGGGCTCTCTCCGCTGTCCCCAGAAGGTGACTTGTGTCAGGAGGGGCTTGAAAGCTAAAGATTAGAGGGAGAGTAGTCATGTCAGCTCCAGCATTTTGTTACTGATTTTCCAAATACCTTATTTCAACTGTAGCTCTTCTGCTAGCCTGAGTTGCTCGCATTGATACAAAAAAAAAGCAACCCCAAAGTCTGCAGATCAGAGGCTAACCGTGCGTTTTCTTTGCTCCGACGTCTCTGTCAGGCTGCGCGGCAGTTCTGGTTGTGTGGAGGGTGTGGTTTGAGGTTCACAAACCTCATGCCTCTTTGCATAAACAGATTGGTCTTGTTCTCCAAAATATCACATGATAATTATAATAAATAAATAAACCTGCGTTGGAGTGTGATCTCAGACTAAAGCCACACATCTGAAAAGACAGGTAACTGTGAAGAGACACTTAAAGATCAATATTAACCATTTAATTGTTCACGTAAGACTGGCCAGGTTGGGCATGCTGGGAGTTACAAAGGCCGATTTCCTCCAGAGCCCTTATTGATACCAGTGCCTAAAAAAGGTGTCAGCTCCCGCTGAAGCTTCTCCCGTGACTGGGGCAATCACAAGCATGTGTACTTTTTCTCCTCTTGCCCCAGTGCTAATGTGGATTCTTGCACAGCTAACGTGACAGTTAGTGAACTAACTTGTCTAGCTGTCAGGGCATGGAAAGGATCTCTCCTCTCTGCCAGAGAACGGCTCTCATGAAACTTGTACAAACTTAGCTGTCTCTGAGAACTGACCTCCTTTACTGCATTTGCTTGGCACTGCCAATGAATTTGCTAGTCATTAAGGGAAGGGAAAGAAATACCTGGACGGACAAACACTGTGACCACATACCTTTGAGGCCACTGTTTAAAAAAAACCAGGGAAGTAAAACCAGAGGGGAAACATAGACTTCTCTTCAAAATGCCCTCTCATTTGGCAATGGGCAAGACTGGTTTTTGAAAGCATTTTTAAAGTGTTGGTATACCTACTCAAGGAAAAAAAAAAGAGAAAAAAGAAAGCAAGCTCAGATAACCCCTTGGTATCTTTGAGCTCCACCAAAGTGCAGACAAGCTCATGAAACCCTCGGAGATACCCATAACCCACCAAAGACTCAATCCACAAAGCATGGCATTTGTAAAACTCCAAGGAGGTTGTGGTGATGTTTGGCAAGTTCAGAGACTATGCTTAGACATGACTTGGACATTTCCACCATGTACTGCACGTAGGGTCTCATTTTTGTGACTGACGTGGTCAGGAGCGTATTTTGCAGATGGGGTCTGGCAAAGTGTCAGCACCTTTTCTTTTCTATGTTTGCCTAGTGTGGACAGAGGGGTCAGCGAAGACTGTTGAAAACAACAGGCTGTTTTGTGCCATCATTTTTCCAGCCTTCCTTTCAGCTGATGTTAGTGGTGAAGGGGTCACTTTAATATCTGAATTCAGAGTCGGAGCCCACGGAATTTCTCAGCGTAGCAGAGGCTCTCACTGTAGCGGGGAGGCAGAAGGGCGGTAAGAAGGGAAAACAGTGGATCCCAGTTTCAAGTTCTTAATAATTTTAAAACTAGTGTGAAATACTACTGAGAAGGGACCTTTGTCTAAAATACTTGGACGTTACATTTATCATCGTATTCTGTAGGAACACGGTCAGTACAAACAAAGAGGAAAAGCCCAACAACTTTTGCTATTGTTAGGAACATGGGGAGGCCATTGCTGATTAAAAGCAAAACTACATCCAGGAAATATTTGTTGCCATAGTGACCATATTTAGTTGGTTCCTTTTTCTGCTGTACAGATCTGATTTAATTAATTCAGATATTTATAAATAGCTTCCCGTGAGGCCAAAACTAATGGCTGCAAAGTGAAGTTGCAAAGACTTTGGATGTGCAGCTCTGTACAGACAGAGGGGGACCCTACTTCAGCAAAGCAGTTAATGTGAACACGCCGTTTTAAGCGTTACATCTCATTGAACAGAATTGTGCGTGTGCTTAAACTCATACATGTGCCGAAATAGTGTGCTGCAGTTGACAGCAGATAGTGAGCATTTCTATTTTAAGCTGTGTGGTTTGTTTTGATCTAACTTTCATAAACTCCAGTGGAAATAAGTCCCTACGTAGTTACACCGTTAGTCATACTAGGAGTGGCCAGTTGCTTACTTGGCAGTTGCTGTGAGCATTACAGAAAATAAGGGCATATACATCTTTCATGGTTTCATGTTCCTTTCACTAATCCCCAGCCCCTGCGAGTCGTCCTCTGCAGCCCTTTTCTCCTTGTTTTTGTTCATAGTAGTGCTAGGGAAATGGTTGAAACATATGCATTTTACAATTGCCTAAAAGGGAATTTTTCTGGAAGGGTGTAAATTGAGTATGTGTAATCTCCAGTAGTTCAGGTCCCTTCAGTAGGAAATTCTCTGGAAAGCTTCATCATTGTCAGGTGCCAAAAGTCTGGCAGCTACTCTGCATCATTTGCTCAGAATATGAGTTCCACATCCATTGACTCTATGTTGTCCTAGGTGTTAATTCTGCCTTGTAAATGCAATCACACAAACAGTTTGGGAGAGAGGGAGGCAAGAGGAAAAGGTTAAAAGATTTACCGTTCCTGCTGCTTTTCGGCGGTTTTATCCCCTCCAGTGAGGCATGGCATATGCAAACGGTTCTGTCCGCATTTGGCACATCAGGGGGCATTAGCGTGTTGTCCAGCATCAGGATAGCAAGAGACAACTGCAACTGGAGGAATGGAAAGGGAAAAGTCCAGAAGCAACTTAAAAATTACGGTCACACAAATTGACATATGTGAAGACAACGAATCAGAAAACTGGTTAACACCTCCAGCATCATCTTTATCCGTATGCCTTTCACATATTTTCAGACCATAGTTTGTATCAGACATTTGACACCTTTCCTGGCCTTCTTCACTCAGCCTTTTCTAAAATCTGGCTTTTGCATTGCAAATCTGTTTTTGTCTAAGAGCCAGAATCCAGGTGGCACCTCTACTAAAAAAGCTGGGTTTTTTTATGCACTTCAGGTTCCCTGAGGTGCCGTTCTCACTTTCTCCACCCAGAAATTCCATGGTCCTTGCCCTTTTCTTTTAGACTTACAGAGACCCAGGCTCCAGGTCCCTCAGACTGGACACAAAGAGAGGATGAGTGAACTGATCTTCAGAATTCACTCTTCCACTTGCACTGTGAATCCACAGGAAACAGCCAAGACATCCTGAGATGGTATCTGCAAACGGCCCATGGCAGCACCTGGTCAGGGAGGGTTGTGGTGCAGAACGTCCCTCTTGAAGCCGTGCTGCTGGACAGGGGCAAGGTCTCTTCCTGCAGCATTTGTTTTGGACTATCCATGAGCTGAGGAGGCCTGTTACCTGCTTTCCTGACTTTACCATGGATGTTCGTGGGCAGCTTGCCCTCCATTTTACCCTGCTGAAGAATTCTGGAGCAGGTTGAAATGGTCTTCTTCCACGGAGGAGCTTTTCAGAGAGGAGCAGCCGTCCACCCAGAGTGGGGGTGAAGGCTAGGACTATCCATCAGCTGAGGAGGCCTGTTATCTGCTTTCCTGACCATGCATGTTCGTGGGCAGCTTGCCCTCCATTTTACCCTGCTGAAGAATTCTGGAGCAGGTTGAAATGGTCTTCTTCCACGGAGGAGCTTTTCACAGAGGAGCAGCAGTCCACCCAGAGTGGGGGTGAAGGCTAGGCACGGAGGGGTGCCAAAACTGTCTGTGTCCCGGCCCTTCTCGTCTCTCATTCGAACATGGGCAACAGTCTCTCCCACAGCAAGAGGCTTTCTGGGATAATTATTTGATAATCGTGAGCTTTTCTGTTCTGCACTCCTCCCTGTGGTTTCCTCTCAGTCAGTTGCATTGAGCTTAGTGGGAGACTGTGCAAATAAATAAGAAGTGTCTCAGTTTTTAACCCAGTAAGTTCATGTCTTAGAGCAGCAATCCATGCTGCTATGCCTGGAGCAGCATCACGACCACCAGATGCTTTTGTTCTTAGTGCTGTATGTATCAGAGATTTGGAACTTTGACACCCCAAAACAATGCAATTAGCGTGGAAAGGAAAAGTCCTCTTCTACGCATCTCATCGCACTTACGGGTGAGGAGGGCCATTTTGTGTCAGAAGCTGAAACAGGCAAAATCAAATGAGGGAGGCAGAGACAGGCATTCCCCTGCCTTGGCAAAACCAGAGAAGGACAAGGGGGAGAACCCCTCAGAGGAGGACCCAGACAATCCCAGAAGGATTAAGCCGTGATATACTGTGTGCGGTAACCAGAGCCGATCCTGGCGAAGCATGGCTCCGGTGCTCGGTGTGCAAGAGGCTGTTGTCCGTCAGCTCCAGCGTGACCCTGTGCAGGCTGTTATGACAGCTGTTGGAAACTGTTATGTCAGTGTACCCTTTCGGTCTCTTCAGGAATAGACGATGCTGTGCTCTTTTGGATTTTTTAATGCCGGGCTTAGTCTGGATCACAAGTTAGTGAGACATTGATAATTTTAACTGTGTACTGCACAGGCCTATTTGTTTATACTGCTGGGCCGTGCTCTTTGTTTCTGGCAAACGCTGCCAGAGGAAGCCTATGCAGAAAGTGCCTGGATTAACTTCTCTTTCCTCACACCTTTATCTTCCCTCCTTCTGCAGAACACGCTATGTTATCACAGTGTTCTTTTAAAAGAAAATTCTCTGTCTGAAGTTTCCTTTTGGTGCTGTGTTGTTTCTTTTCCAGTAGTTTTGTAAGGGCCGGTGTCAGTTTGGGTTTTACCTTTAGAACAAACGCGCTGCAGTTTGTTTCTGCTCTCAGACTTGCACAAATCCACTGTAATGCTGATTTTACAATTGCATTCCCTGCTTTTCTACCCCTGCTGCTGTTTGATTTTCAGAGAGAAAGGGAGAAGCTAAATATTTATACAAGGGAAACCGCATTTACATAATAAATAAACAAACAGAAAAAGCAGAAAAATAATCCCCCCCTGCTCTTTAAGTTTCAGTAACCCTCAAGTGGGCTGTTTCAAAGAGAATTGTGCCTCCCACCCTCGCCCCAGCTTCAGCAGACATACCTTTAACTGCTCATACGCCTTTTTAACTCCTTTGCATAAAAGAAAAACTCCCATTGTGTCTCAGAAATTCAGTATGATGCGGGAACCAGAGAGGTTGGTTGATTTTTTTTTAAAAAAGAAATGTCTCCTGCCCAACTTTAGCATGGCAAGGAAATTTGATTATCACTTGTTGACAGGCATGCAGGTCATGTCAAGTGTTTCTGACATGTCTATTTTAAGTTAAGCTAGAATTTGTATTTTGATTATGACAGAGTAAAAATACTTGGACAATAGATAGCCTTTGCCTGTGAATGAGAACTGGAATATGCAAGTTATGGTCAGACATACTTCTCTCGGGGAGATGAAGCTTTGATTGGGTCACTGCCCAGATGTCCTAATTAGAAAAAAGAAAAAGAAACAATACGCTATACCACCCTCCCTCCTGTTACTTTGAAAGAGGAAAACATGATCACAGCAACACAGGAGAAATAACATGAAATTACTCGTGAAGGACAACTGGAGATCTTCCTCTTGCCCATTTTAGTCAAGTGATAAAGTATCCACCTCCTTCTACCTAACCGTCTGGTTTACTCCACAAGCCTGCATTTCTGCAGCATCGCAAGGTGTTTTAAGTGTTAAATACCCTGCGGGCCCTGGCTCCTTTGGCTCGCAGCGGTGGCTAACTCAGCCCGAGTCAAGAGCTGAGCCCCCGAAGGAAGCGGGTGTGTGGTCAGGAGCAGGGCTGCAAGCCGGCTTGCCGGCATGTTGACATCCCTTGGGCCCCTCCATGCCTGTGGGAGTCGGCGGCAGCAGCATCACCGCACAGCCCTCTGCAAGCCCGCAGCTGCTGGCTGAAGCAAGCTGAAGTACTCTGCATCCCTAGGGCTGAAACTCGGGGTTGTGTCTCCGTGTGGGGTCTGTAACGTTAGGAGCAAAGTTAGAGAGCCCAGCCAGAGGCCATTTATCTGTGCCAATATTTGGGGTCAAGAGCTCAGCAGAAGTGGAGTCCCAATTTGCAACGGGGTCACGACCAGAAAACATTTGAAGATGGCTAACAAGGGCACTAGGTTTGCGAGCAGTCCTCAGTAGAACAAACTTCCAAGTGCTGCTTTCCAAGCCGTTGTCATGTGCAGTCTGGAAGCAAGGACTGTGTTGGTCAGTATTCAGCTCGCTCCTTTTGGAAGCAGACCGGCTCTTGGAAGAAAAAAATTGTCAGAGGACGTGAATGTTTCTGAAGAGGAGGATGCTGAAATTTTGCTGGATTCAGTGTCTGTTTGGTCTTTATCCAGCTCTGAGCTCAAAGGCAACACTTGTGATAATACATTTTCTTCACCATAGAGACAAATGCACCTCCTGAGGGAAAAACAGTTGCTTTGACATTTCAGGCTGGGAAACCTGTCCTTGACACATGCACAGGCCCTGATGCGTGGTGTCTTGGCTTCGCACGCGTATGGCTGGCTGGGAGGCTGGCACCGTCCCTGTTCAAAGGCAGTGGTATGCCAGCACCACAGTGCTGAGGTCCCCAGCGGAGATCTTTGCACTGGGAAAGGCAGCAGAGCACGGCAAATATCATCTCTGTCACAGGAGATGATGTTCTCTGCATTAGCCGTGGCATTGTGCACTTGCTCACACGTGGTAACGTATTTATATTAGCAAAAGCCCCGATGGGACAGGGGAAAAAAGGATCAGAGCTTATGTTGTGTTGTGGCTGCCAGCAGTCACAAACGGCTCCGTGGCAGGAAGCTGAGCGTAAGAATCGACTGTACTCAGACCTCTTCTAGGAGCTGCAGTCTTGATTTGCAGAGCTGCCAAAGACCTGCAGTGCTCGTACTTCCAGCTGGATGGGGGAGTCGTCATTCTGGAAATCTGTCCAAGGGATTTAAAATCAAGCCCCTGGCTAGTAACAGTACTCTGCGACTAAATATTGGTGTCCAAAGGACTGGAGAGCACAGAAAAAGCACAGAAAAAGGGACTGGGCAGAGCAGTGACTATGCTGGAACATAAATCATTAATACGAGCGATAAGGTAGAAGCACAAATAAGGGGAACATTCCTATTCTACAGTACTACTACTGTGGTTCTGCATCCATGGTCACCGTTTCGTAACACCCGCTGGCCAAGACTACGTAAAAACATGAAGCTAACAAATGCACTCTTGCCTCAGTGAAGGTGATGAGGCTCTGACAGTTAGGAAGAATTCAATACAGCCAGCTTTACTGCCTGTTGGTGCTTCTTCACCGTTATAATTCTCCTTCAGCAAAGTAAGTGCTTACTGACTAGCTGATTACAGAGCTGAGAGGTTACAGGCCCATAAAACCAGAGGACACTACGAGAGGATCTCTACATGTGACAGTAAGATGAGCAATCACGTCCAAACACAAACTATGCCATTAGTATTACTTACTTTTAAAGCACCATTATCCCTGCATTGTTCTCTCTCATTAACAATTAGTCATTCCGGCCCTTGAGAACTTTAATACAATAATCCTACAAGCTCATCAAGCAAATCTCACACAGTCGCAATGTTGCATACAAGATTTATAAGACGGAACTGGCTGGATGTGAATGTGGGAGTAACGGTCCATGAGCAAATGTGACATGAAAAGAAGTCAGCCAGGAAAGCAGCCTCCTGAACTCAGAAAGCCTAGCTGTAGTGGGAGATGCTGTTATTTCAAAACAGCTTTCATCTTTTGGGGTCCAAGGGAGTCATTTTGCCATAGGAGAGAAGCCACTGCATAATGTCCGTGGCATTTACATACTGGTCAATGAAAGTCAGTCCCTGGTGTTGAAATCACGTAGCTGTACGCATTTTCCCTTTGAATGCTGTATTAGGAGAGCCTGTGCTCCTCCATTCCCTCCCCCTTCTTTCCCTTCTCCTTTTCAGCAAAAAGAGACCTCACCAACAAAGAGAAAATAGATTGAAAGCGCTTGCATCCAGACTCTTTCAAGCAAAGCTTGAGAGAGACTTTGGCACGTAATGTCTCTAACATTGTGTTCGCTGCCCTTAGAAAGCAATAACCAAATACATTCTGCTGGCAGTTAGCAAGTGCGGTGATTTCAGCACAGATGAGAGAAGAGAGGACAAAGAAAGAATATGCTTAGAGCATCCCTTTCACTCTGAACCTATGGGCCAGCTGGAGTGTTTACAAAGCTCGAAGGCCAGCCAGCAGGGAGTTGCAATAATCTAATTTTAATTATGTGACAAAAGCATGAAGAATCATTTCAAGGGCTAACGGAGGAAAATGGTTGCAGCCTGCCAATATTCCTTAGATGGTAAAAGAAGACAAGTTAACTCACAGAATTTAGTTGTTTCTCAAAAGACTAAATGGGATCTATCACAACTCCCAGCCTGTTGTTGTTAGAGAACAAACTGGTTGCCAGAAAAAGGCTTTAGATGTTAAAGAAAGTTCCCAGGAGGCATCTAGGCAGAACAGCAATACCTATGCTCCTCTTCTTAAATAAAAGGTATACTCTACCAGCGAGGAAACAAAGTCCCGTAATCATATTAAACCGGCTAATACAAAATGCAGAGTATACAAATTGCTAGGTCTAAACTGACAGACCTTCAGTCTGAGTTCTCCAGCATCACAGCCTCTGGGCAGGGTCACGGTAACAAAAGAGCTGGTTTGCTGTCCCAAAGCAAAGCAAAGTTAATAAACGGAAGGAGAGGGAAAGGGAAGGAGGCGGGAAGGGAAGGGAAGGGAAGGGAAAGGAAGGGAAGGAGAGGGAAGGAGAGGGAAGGGAAGGAGAGGGAAGGAAAGGGAAGGGAAGGGAAGGGAAGGGAAGGGAAGGGAAGGGAAGGGAAGGGAAGGGAAGGGAAGGAGAGGGAAGGAGAGGGAAGGGAAGGGAAGGAGAGGGAAGGGAAGGGAAAGGAAGGGGAGGGAAGGAGAGGGAAGGAGAGGGAAGGAGAGGGAAGGAGAGGGAAGGGAAGGAGCAAAGCTTAAATCCTCCTGCTTTGCACCATCCCAGCCCTTTGGCAGAAAAGGAGTGTTGTCTCTTGACAATAACAGAACAGAGCTCACAGCAATGAGCCAAATCGTTTTGATTCCACCGAGTAGATAGCCATAGCGAAAACATGGGGAAACGAGTTACATGTCATGCTACCAGAAGATTAATCCGTAGGTTCTTATTTTAGGATTTTCTTCTTCTTTCTGGATGCACTGAATTCAAACTTTTCATACAAGATTATCCTTAATTTTATTTTTCAGTAATACTTTATACTATCATGGCTCTCTTAATCTGCGGTTGCACAGGGATTTCGTGCTTTGGTTTTATTATTGCTTGAGACATCTAGTAATGAACAAAATGTCAGTCTTTTGCAAAGGCATTATTGGAAATACTGCATTTTCAAGCAATTCACATTCAATAATTTAACAGTCACTGGGGCTTCATGGGAACTTTCACATAACGGCATAGCTTGTTTCAGAGCTTGGTGGTGCGCTTGAGCTATTCTCCTTGCCACGACATCACTTTGATGACAACGCTACGTAGGATGCCAAAAAGTGCGGGTAGTCTGATTTTGCTTCTGCTCTTCATTATTGCATTAACTGAAATAACACGCTGCTAAATAAACGGGTGGCTTTCAAGTTCAAGAAATGTTAACCTTGCTCTCCATATATAAAATCTTTGGTTAAAGTACCTTACCATAATTCAGAGCAATTGTCATTTGAAATAGGAGCACACTGCAATACTATGTCTATGTTAAGCAAATGCAGAGTATGGTGTGTGTAGTCACTGTTTAGCACACTCCCGTTTCCACCTGGGTCTGCAGTTTTGCAGTGTAACATGGAAATGGGATTTGTCTCCTGTATAGCCAGTGGAAAAGCATGGAAAAGTGGTGTAATATTTATTGTGCCTGTCCTCAAAATTAGTGTAGTTCTTTCCATAAAAGCAATTTGGTCTCTCTGTAGAGTGACTTTTTAATGAAAGCCTCTATACAAGTACAAATGATTATCAATGAGGTATTATACAAATCATTATTAATAAAGTAACAAACTTAAACCTTTTTTCTGCTGACACCCTATACTCTTCTCTTCTTTAGAATGGTCTCAGCGATAATCATTACTAAGTTGAACCTCAGAGTAATTATTCTCAACAATACTGCCAGCAGATACTGCCATCTGCAAATTCCTTTTCCCCATTATGTGACAGCGACGTTCTCGTTCTTGATCAACATTGTCATTCAGAGTTGCATAACCTGAGGTCTTTTTCTGTGAATTCAGCCACCTTGCGTGGGATTTCCTTCCAACACCACGTGCTTTTGGCTCAGGTTAAGAGTGCCTTTTTGCATTTCTCTGGAGTAGGATTTCAGTAGCATTCCTTTGCTTATTTCCAAACTTTCCCTGGCCCAGGTTTTAACACAGACGTCTTGCATACGCTTTGAAAGTATGTCTGCTGTCACCTGTTCACATGTACTGCCATCACACCTGGAATCAGGGCCAGCTTCAGGCACAAAGGCGGCGACCTATCTCCTGTGTCCAGTAGTCTGTCCTCCCCAGTGCCTGCCTACGGTCCCTGTGCTGGAGGCGGTGAGAACGAGCTATTTGACCACTGTATGCTGCCTGAGCATCAGTTCTTGTTAGCAGTGACTGAAGGTGTCAGAGCAAGACGGGGAACAAGGTGAATGAAGCAATAATTACTGCTGTGAGGGCTGGGGACGGGTCTTCCTTGCAGCCAAAGTCACCGACACCCCTCTCTCGAGATGCTGGTGCGGCTATTGAGAGATGTAGCATGATGCTACATGGCATCTTAAAATGTAAAATAATTTGGGTTTTGCAGCTGGACAACCACCAATAGCCTGCTGATGCTTGAATTCAGCTAACTAACAGTTTTACGTGCATAAATGAAACTTTTTTTTCACTCTAACAAAGCTATAAGCTGTTCCTGCCTTTTTGGAGCACGTGCTAGGCATAAAGTCAGACTGATGAATTCTGGGGAAATCATTGCATGAATTTAGGAAGCATGTTAGAAAAGGGGAGAGTGGGGAAAAAAATGAAGAGAGAATTTGAGGTTGTCATCGGCTTTCTGGTGATATAAATGTTTGTATAAAGGCTTATGACTACCTGCTGATATTAATAATTCTTCAAATAGCTCTCAAGCAAACATTTTATACTCTACTGTTGTTTGGTGGTGAGGGACATCTGCAATTTCTGGAAGACTGAAGCTATTTGCCATGAAATTGGCAAACTAGGGTAGCTATTGATAAATAGTCCAGAGGGGGAAAAAGGAGGAAGGGTAAGGCCTTAGAACAAGTGTCATCTTTGAAAGAATCCAGTTTAACTTTTCTTTCTAAAAGCGACTCTTTTTTGTTTTTACAATGAAGTTTAAAATGTAGGGTCTTTAAGCTAGGTTGAATAACTCCATATCCAACCCACAGGATTTTTTTTTCACTTATTTGATGCAGAGCCTGAAGTGAGAAGCCCATTATTCAATCAGCTCCGAAGGGTGTGAGTTTCAGAAGCCAGAACAGGGAACGGAGGTGGGAGAGCAGGGCAGAGTGGAGGGAGCGATAAGCTCAGCACTAGCTGTTGGTTGACATTACAAAGGTTGTTTTTGTCAAGGGAAGAGGTGGAAATACGCTCTCTCCTTTTCTATTTTTTGTTTGTTAAAGAAAGCTGGAGTTCACAATGGCATTCCCAAAGGCTTAAAAGCGTCAGCACCCCCCTCTCCCTTCAAGTTACCCTAAGAATCATGAGGCTGTTCGCAAACAATATACTCTTGCCCCTCCAAGGAGATAACTTTTTCTCCAACTGGGGAAATGCCTGCAGCCCAAAACAGAACCCTTAAGAAAACTTCTCCCCCTCCGTACACATTTTGAGTTTTCTAAAGTCAGGGATGCGGTACATTGGAAATCTTCAGACACCAAGGAAGCCCAGAGCCTTTGTGGACCGCCAGCTGTGACAAAGCTGGGGTATTTGTGTAAGGCAGAGGAGGTGCAATGCACCATCCATAGGTACACAGAAAGGTCTTCTTTCGTTTCACGTTGACTGAAGGCCTCAGCAGTCTAATGACTAGCGGGATACTGTGGAATTAGAGATCCCTAGTGACAATCTTCAAACCCAGTATATATTAGTTAAAAGTGTTAGACAAAGAAGCACGTACAAGCCTCTAAGAGTGTATCTAAGAATGTGGCCACCCGTTGTACACCAGCATTAGCTGTACTCAATGCAAGCCCTCCTGTAAGAAAGCCTCGTGTCTCATCCCGGCACCAGGCACACCCGCGTCCTTACAAAGCACTGGCCTGGAGTCAGCCCCACAGCCCAGATGCCAAGGGGGCTATCTGGTAACTTCAGGGATGGAACAGAAGCAGGGAACGAGTCCGCTGCTCCATCTAGTGCTTGTGTTCAGTATCCTACAGGATCGGGATGGATCTTTTTCTTCTGAATGCTTGTATCCTAGGAGAGGCATGGGTACACCAGGGAGCAGCTTAATGCCTGTAGAGCACTTGTAGTGCCCTGACTTCCTAGCTGACGAGGGCTATCCATTAGAAAGTCTCCTTTTGCACTGGCCTCTCTTTTTTGGCCTGTCAGCCTGCTGTAGTGAACGAGTGTTCCCAAAGCATGGCTGAACTGCTTTTCCAGAGGGGTGATCTTCCAGGAACTGTTACAGAAGAGGAATATGTAAAGCATGAGACTTATCAATTGCTAGAGCCGTTGTGATCAAAACAGTATTTGTGTCAAGCAGACTGGGTACAGTTTAATGAATTTTGTATTTAGTATGACTGTTTGTTAACTAAAATAGCTCATGTCTACCAGGTAAGCATCAAATCATGGGATAATTAAGCATTTGGTCAGCACACTCAAAGGCACGGAATATAGAGGACAGAAGAAGGAATACTACACTGGTCAGAAGGGTGAGGAAAACATTGTTTCAGACAGACTGTGTCCACTCTAGTAATTTAAACAGCGTCACAGAAGGTTTCTGAATATAAATGAAATTGTCGTAAGTTCGGTTGTCAGAACAGTCTCTGGCAGTTGTTACACTGGCCAGCGAGCACTTTCCCAGGCAGCTCCCAGGCATAATTCAGAAGATACTCTGGATCAAGGACCATTGAATGGGATGGATGTTGGCGTTCTGTACCACTTGACTCGGGGCAGTTTTAATTTCCCAATGTAGAGGCAGTCACAGTGTAACACAGTGTGTTATGAGAATTTTGATCCCTTGTAGTCCTAGCCTGAGAGGTTTGCCTCTGTAACTCCAACTGTAGTAGCTCACGTTTCTAGCTGTAAGCATCCAGGGAGTGTAACAGGAAAAGTAATGGCTCTCACAGCCAGGTGAGAGTACCACTTCCGAAACAAGATTTTAGTGTCTAGCAGGACTTTCTACAGTTTGCAATTCTGCAGCTGGATCTTACTAATTTGATTTTGAAGCAGGAGTCTTGTCTAAGCAGCTCTCACAGATGCCATTGCCAATAATCATCAACTCCCATATCACTAGCTGGCTTTAGTATCTTCCAGAATATAAAGAGGCTTAAAATAATGGAAGCAGTCATACCAGCATACTCTAGTAGCCAGGCATTACATATTGCCACAGCGCACGAAATACTCTCATGTGGAAGAGAGAAAATCTTCCCGATGCTGTCTTTGTAAATCTCTTTCTGAATTTGTTTATGTTTACCTTATTCACTTTCTTTCTCCCACTCCCCTCTCCTCCAAAACAAAACACTTCTTGTGCTAAAACTGCCAGAGAGGAAGAATGGATCTAGTACCTACCAGGGATGTTCAAATATTAAAAATAAGAGATGGCCTGTTAAACACAAAACTCAGAAGGAACAAGAGAAAGCAGAGTGGAGTGGGAAAGTGCTGGTAAAGGGCAAGTTTGTTCTGCTATTTATGTATCAGTCAGGTCTGTCTTTCAGAACAAATCACTCCACAGAGTAAAATCCCAGGCAGAGGGGTTAATGGGGTAGCTGTGAGGGAGGGCAGGCAGGGGTCACACACCCAGGCAGGACATTCTAACCCTGCTCTCGCCTCACCCTCCCCGAGACAGAGAGCGTCTGTCAGCTGGAAACACATCTCCAGAGCTGGCTGCCTCATGGTAAGGAGAGGCTGTGACCAGAGCTTATGTACGGTATCTTGGTACCTTGGCAGGAGAGCCCTCTTAATATCCCTGATGAGATCTCTTTATTCTATGCCTTCCTAATCTGCAAGGGGACAGGAACAGAGAGGGAATTCGCTGTGCTAAATTGAGTCCCTGCTGTGTGTGATTGGTACTGCTTTTACTTTGTAAAAGTTGCCTCTTTGTTTTACCAAATGCTTCGTGGTTTTTTGGTTTATTTTTTTCAAAAGGAGGAGGGAAATATTTTTGTTATTCGCATTCTGGGAGGAGTTGCACAGCAGAGATTTTTCTATCCTAAAGCATCCTGCTGTCCAGCCCTCCCTCCTCATTAATCCTGCCCTCTCCCTCTGCCCCCAAACTTTTCCTTGTGCATTAAGGCCTGAGAGTCTTCTGCCAATTGAGAGTTCTTCAGTAGTTGCTT
Source organism: Cariama cristata (assembly GCF_000690535.1). Taxonomy (NCBI): domain Eukaryota; kingdom Metazoa; phylum Chordata; class Aves; order Cariamiformes; family Cariamidae; genus Cariama; species Cariama cristata. The sequence goes on from NW_009633871.1 coordinate 24,601, forward strand.
GCACTATCACTGAAGTCTCTGCTCAGTACTTGCTGATCCTGTGCTGGGAAGAGACACGATGGTTTCTCTGATGTGCTGCCTGAAATAAGGACTTATTGGCTCCTCAAAGGAAACCAGCACTTCTGACAGCAGCTGAAAAGCAGCTGAATTGTTTTGAAATGTAAAATTAACTTAGGAAAACAAAGGGAGGTTGAAGGCCCCTGATTCAGTTTTTTCGTTTCAGATCTCCTTAGTACGACACTCAGTAAGTAAATGTAATGTTCTGTATCTGTCGGAGGTCAGATGACATTATTTACCGGCCCTTTCTGGCACTAAGCTTCCTGAACTCAGGCCAAAGCACCGCGTTGTGTAGCACAATTCTACCCCCACCATTTAGTAGTTTGGCTTGGTCTGAGGTAGACTGAGAGAAGCAGGCAGCTAAAGCAAAGCTTAAATAAAGCTCTAAGGACTGAATTTAGTTTCATCATTCCAGATAATGTTAAAAGCGTGCACAGAGCAAGTTAGGAAACAATGCAGCTTCACAAGAGCGAGCTCCGGAGAGCTGCTGCAGCACACTGGCTCAGCACTGCCGGCTGCGCGTAACACAGGGACTTGGGCAAGGTGTAACTGCTTGGATGGCAAATTTAAACACCGCAAAGTCAGGGAGCTCAGCTCCTGCCAGCTCCTCCTGTCTATTGAATATTAGGGGTTCTTTGAGAATGCTCCTCTTGGTCTAGGTGTGTATTTAATTTCTCCCCAGAGATGCAGGGCGTAGTGGTCAACTGTGTCTTGCTTTTTGTGGGAAAGCTGTTTGTCCAGATGTTCACACATTGCCTTGCAATGGGAGAATTTTGGTGGTCCAGGAGCAAGGACCGATACTTTAAATGGAACGTTCTTCTTTGGCGTACGGAGAACGGCAGTGCAGCAAGGCCAGGATAAAGACTAGTGACTCCCCTGTATGCCGGAGAGATCAGAAAGGAGAACAATGTCAGAGGAACAGATGAGCAAAACGAGGAAGGCAAGAGAAAGATACTGAATCAGATGTGAGGGGAGAAAAGACACAGACTCATGAAGGGAGCAGCTGGGACCGCGCCGCACAGGGAGCCCAGCAGCACGCTTACCGGCCCAAGAGCCAGCGCGACGGGCAAACACGGCTGTCAGCCCCGGGGAAAGGGACCCGACCCCGCGCACTCCCACCAGCACGAGATCCCTGCGACGGCTTTTCCTTCACACAGATGCAAACCCCCGCCCCAGCAAAACCTTGCCCTGATCCATTGATTACTTCTTTCCCTTCGGACTCTTGGTGTCACCATCCCATGGAGCGTCGCCCTTCGACAGAGCTGTTTTGTACAGGACAACGGTGGTCGGGCAGACGGCTGGTACTGCTTCGCGGCGGCGTGAAGTCTTTGTAGTAAGAGAAAAAGCAAACTGATAGGACATGCGGGATCGTACTTCCCTTTAACTTGTCTTTCTGTGTTCTTGGAACTCTATTTTTTTCCCCTTGTTTTTCTTCCTAGAGACAGCGTGAACGAATAGTTATTCACGTCTTGCCTTTAGCTAAGGGTCTTAGGAAAGTGTGACTGAAAGGGACGGTGGGATAAATGCTGTGTGCACGGTATATTCTCCCTTCCCGTTCAAAATCCCGTGGCAAAAAAAGGGCAGAAATCAATACGTAACCCCTCCGCCGGCAGTGTCCCCGGCCCGGGGCTCAGCGGCCGTCCGGA
>NW_009633872.1:0-216 GCF_000690535.1 Cariama cristata
TTTGTCCGTTCAGATAAAGCAAATGCAGGCGCTGCCTTTGTAGGCTTGCTCCCACCCAGGGGTTCGCAAGAGTTTAGGTGCCACGGCGGTGACTCCGAGGGGTCAAACACCCCACGTGTAGGTGATGCGGGGGTGAGGACACCTGCCCGGCTCCTGCCCACCCTCCTGAGAAGCGATGCCTTGCTGAGCCCCCGCGGCTCTCCCAGCACTGACCGT
>NW_009633872.1:300-562 GCF_000690535.1 Cariama cristata
TCAGATGATGGGAGCAGGAGAGGGGGGTTAAATAAGCGGGGCTGGCGACAAGCTCTCCCCTGCCAGGCTCCCCCAGCCCTCGGGCAGTGCCACCGGTACCGAGGGGCTGGGGAGGGGACGTGATGCCCTGCATCATCCGGCACCTCCCCAGCTCAGGGCTACCAGTGCGATTTGCTCTTCCAGGACATCCCGTGAGCACCCACGTGTTGTTATCTGGCTCTGCCGAGGTAGTTTTGACCCGGCAGTGGCTCCGGCGGGGTGT
>NW_009633872.1:723-5303 GCF_000690535.1 Cariama cristata
GTTCTCCCCTAGACCCGGGTCCCCTCATGCCACGTTAGTCGGCATTTCTGCACAGCAAGGTTTTTCCTTGCGTGGACTTGCAGACAATGTGACAGTGGGGGAATCTTTCTGGTAAATATTGACCTTTCCGACAGCACCCAAACACCCCAGCATGTGAGTCCTGCTCAGCTTCCAGGGAATGGGCTTTGCTGGAAAAGCCGGCATGAGCGCCCTGCGGTGCGGACCCCAGCTCTCCCCGCCAGCATCCCCTGCTCCGCTCCCCGCACCTCGCACCCGGAGCAAGGGTCACAGACCGACCTCGGATTGATCGTAAGTTTAATTAGTTCAAAAGGTGACATAACTTGGGAGGATAAAACCCCCTTTTGGTTTTCACTGAAGTTTCCAAAGCCTGGAGAGAGAAGAGGAACAGTCGGCAGCCTGAGCTTCTTCCTGGTAATCGCAACGAGTGCTTTCCTTCTAAGCTGTAGCTGAGGACACGTACATGGTAACATTGAAATGTGGATGTAGCTCTCTCCTGGGGTTGACTCAGATATTTAGTATACAGAACATAATTTTCCCAAATGCTATGAGCACTGCATAAAAAAACCCCATGCTGTTCTCCGAGTCGGGCTTCTCTATCAGCCTATGCTGTTAAATACTTGAAACGGGGGGAAAAAAAAACAACCCACCAAACCACTAGTTTATTTAAACTGCAGAGGCACGGCCACGTGTTACGTCTGTGCCACGGGCTGGCTCCGACGCCTCTCGCCGCAGCCAGGTGTGGCGATGACTCAGGGGGGTGGTGGGTCCTCCAACCCACGAAACCACCGTCGGCAGGAGCCGGCTTGCTTGTCGCGAGAGCAGTTGGGACACGTTACACCTTAACGCAATGAGAATACCACGTGTGCTGGCCCAGCGCCGGAGGGTTTGAAACGACATTAGGTAAATGATTAATGTTAGTTTAAGGAGTCAGCGGGAGTTTTTCTAGTGAGATCATACATAGCTGGCTCACGTCTTGACATTGTAAACGTGGAGAGTCAGGATTGCTAGAGGAAGCCAAGGGGGGATTTTTTGAGGTGTGCGGAGCGATGCAGAGGGGATGTGACCAGCGCAGACTCATACTCCCGCTTGTCGAAACAGCCTCCAGCCACCCTGGGCCCCGGGGTTACCACCTCGTCACAAGACAGGTAAATTCACTCACGCCTGCAGATTTCCCCACGTTGTTGTTTTGCTAGAGGTGGGTCTACACCCCCTGCCCTCCCTCGTTGCTCAGCGGTTGATGCTGAGCACTCCAGACGCTCTGGGAGAGGACTCGGGGAGTGCTGGCACCCACCAAACTTGTTTGAATTCACCCATCGCTCTTCCAAAGAGGCACCGATTTTATCTTCCTTTGAAGCACGCATCTTTTTTTCTTCTGGTGGTAGCGTTTTTTTTTTTTTCTTCTGGTTGTAATTCCCTGTGTTTCATGCCCAGGTTCTCCCTGCTGAGACTGGTCCCTGGCTGCTGCCCGTCCTGTTTCTGCAGTGACCCCACAATGGGACCGAGCTCCGCCGGTGCTGCAGGTGGCGAGTGCCGGCTGTGTCGTGGAAGCAGAGGTGAGACTGAGGACGTCAATCGTGTCTAAGAGCAGGAGCAGAGAGAGAGCTGAAGCCTGCAGGGTGACCCAACCAGTCCTCAGCTCAGGGGTACCCGAACTGGGGTGCCAGAGAATGTGACCCGAGAGAGGACCCCTGACTCGGGCAGGGAAACAGGTGCCGTGATGCTCAGGACAAAGCCATTGCCACAACCGCCACCTGGTATGGCAGCACTGGTGATGCTGCCGGGCTGGACCCAGACCTGCTGCGACGCAGCACCAGCTTTTGCTCTCCCCGCTGTTGTTTTCCAGTTCTCCTTTGCCGCAGGAGGTCTTCGTACACATTTGTTTCTGTCTGAGCCTCCCATGGCTTTCAGGGGGCGAAGTCTCAAAACAAGCAGGAGAAGCAGCAGAAGTTGCATCCCTGTTTGATGGGGTGCACTGACCTGCTGCACCGGGGCGCTGAGCTTGGCCGCTCTGCCCGCGGCAGGGCTCCGGTGCCGCCGGGCTTGGCCACACACGTGGGACCAGGGAGGTGCTCTTCTCCCACGGGGTCACACCTCATTCCCCTGCCCTCATTTCTTCCTTTCCTCAGTTCATAATTTCTGTTCCTTTTTGTGTTCAAGGAGCTTCCTGAGAGTGGGATGTCTCAAAGAGCAAGCACGAGGAGGAGGAGCAGATGTGAGCCGTTCCCAGCCTGGGCCGGTGGGACACAGGGAATCTGGGAGGTCAGGACCAGGTGTGTTGGCATCGGTTTGGCACAGCGGGTTGGCGTGGGTTTGGCACACCAGGTGAGGAGACAGACTGAGTGCTCCTGGGCTGAGCATGGCTCATCATAACCAGTGATCCACACCTGGCCGGAGCTGGGTGAAACTCTGCCTCCTAATCACTCTTCCTCGTATTGCTTTTAATGAAATGACAATTTTTGCCTCGTGTTGACCAAAACCAGGATCTGACTGATAAATCCTTTTAATGAAAATGTAAAAAAACCTCAATGAAAAACATTAATGGAAAGGAAACAGTTTGGTTTGTCAATATTATTCCTATTAACGAAGCTCAAACACTGCGGCAGCCTGCTGACCCTGCAAGGGTTGCCGAAGGGTCCCTGGTTCAGAGCTGGGTCTGGCCTTGGGGTGCAGTGCGGGCTGGGGGGTCGCTCCCCCCACCCTTTCCCTCACTGCCCAGCTGCCTGCCTTGGTCCCCAAAGGGCCCGTCCTTCCCCCTTGTAAAATGTGATGAGTTTTCTATATTCCACATTTCAAAGGTGTTTGGAGGTCTTTGCAGCAAGCATGTTCCAGAAAAGCAAATTATTGCTGCCTGCCGCTGAGTAAGGCGAGAACAGGGGACAGTCCCTTTCGTCCACGATCCCCCTAAGTAGATTCAGCTCTTTGGGAGTGTTTAGTACCCAGCAGACTTGTTCAGGCAGTGCCATCGCACCGAGTCAATACTTTAAAAGGCAGCTACAGAAATGCTAGCATGAAGTTGTCTTTTTTAACGTAAACCTTGGATCCAGATTCTTGTGGCTGTTACAGAGCACAACACTACAGTTTTCATTTATTTCCAGCGTTCGCTTCCAAGCAAGTGTTGGGAGGACAGTTGTCCTTTACAGAAAAGCTTGCTTTTGCCCTCAGAGGCTTAAAAGGTCACTTAACAGGTGTTCATCCAGCAAACAGGGTCACATCTGAAGCACATTTCTCTCTGTTCAGCCGTTGTTCGGCTCCCCTGACTTCGCTCCCAAGCTACTTAGCCTGTAATGCTCAGGTCTGGGCACTGCCTCCTCTTCGCTCAAATTAAAATAGAGTATATTAGTAAACCTTCTGATGCCCCTTAGCTTACATCAGTTTTCTGGGAAACATGGTCAGGAAGCTTGCAATGACTACGGCTATAATAACCTTACACAACACCCTCACTGTTTAGAACCGCAAGCACTTTATGTATTATTATCTGGGTCAACATAAAATAGGAAGCTTCCCAAAGCAACTGTTTGCTTACCCTTTAAAAGCAATGGCATTTTCCATCTTACACAATGCTTGGGGCGGGGGCTAGAACAGCCTGCTGTGCCGAAATGACTAAGCGGTATTGGAAATCAGAGCCCCGGTAGTGCCATAGGGATGTGGGGGAGAACCAAGACCCCGGTGGTTGTGCGTGGTGCCCCTCACCGCCGCTCACCGGGAAGAGCACCAGGCACCAGCGTTGTCTCGTGCGCGGTCTGGGGCTTTCCCAGCTGCTCTTAAAATAGCGGCGTTCCAGCTGTGCCGTGCTCTAGCTGGAACACAAGGGAGCGGAGCCGGGGGACTTGGTCATTTTTCTATGGAAGTGCAGGGAATGATGACTTCGCGGCTATGAGGACATGAGCTCAGCGAGGCTCTGCGTTGGGTGGTCTGGGTGCTGCTGCTGAGTCTCAGGCACATGGACTTAAGGGCGTTTTTGACTATGAAGAATAGGGGACAAGATAAAATTTGGAGAGGTCAGCTCAGCTTCAGGGATGCGCTCCAATGTGCTTGTTCAGCCTCATTCAGATCATACCTATTCCCTGATGCTGGTTTCTATTTCTGTCTCTGTACTTCCTTCTGTGATACTGGAGCTTGACAGGTGATTCATTGGATGCTTCTCGGTCTTCCCAGAAGTAAAGACAAGGATTCTTTAGTTAGGAAACTTGGAAGATAAGAATAGAAGCGTACATTCCCCACTCCATGACTCCGAACCTGAAAGAACAAATCAGTCCTGGCAAGATCAAAACCAAGTTCTTCTTTCACCCAGTTTCGTGTGTCGTGCACTGACATGACGTCATGCAGGAACCACCTCGCCGGTGATTCAGCACCTCTTGTTTACAGAGATCCCCTGCCCTTTGCTACTACGGTTGTACTCATGGGGCATTTACTTGGTCTTTCACAGCCTCTGGCGTAGGCTATCCCGTGATCCTGCCTCTTCACAGGGCATGGAGATGAGCTGTCAAAATTTCCACCATGCTGAGGATGTGGGTGCAGGCTTGGGAGAGCTGAATCCTTGCAGGGACCGCGTGGGATCA